>NC_041342.1:23718164-23795664 GCF_004354835.1 Perca flavescens
CCTTCTTGGTCAAATAGCCCTTACACAGCCTGGAGGTGTGTTTGGAGTCATTGTCCTGTTGAAAAATAAATGATGGTCCAACTAAACGCAAACCGGATGGGATGGCATGTCGCTGCAGGAAGCTGTGGTAGCCATGCTGGTTCAGTAAGCCTTCAATTTTGAATAAATCCCCAACAGTGTCACCAGCAAAGCACCCCCACACCATCACACCTCCTCCTCCATGCTTCACAGTGGGAACCAGGCATGTAGAATCCATCCGTTCACCTTTTCTGCATTGCACAAAGACACAGTGGTTGGAACCAAAGATCGCAAATTTGGACTCATCAGACCAAAGCACAGATTTCCACTGGTCTAATGTCCATTCCTTGTGTTTCTTGGCCCAAACAAATCTCTTCTGCTTGTTGCCTCTCCTTAGCAGTGGTTTCCTAGCAGCTACTTGACCATGAAGGCCTGATTCGCTCAGTCTCCTCTTAACAGTTGTTCTAGAGATGTGTCTGCTGCTAGAACTCTGTGTGGCATTCATCTGGTCTCTAATCTGAGCTGCTGTTAACTTGCGATTTCTGAGGCTGGTGACTTGGATGAACTTATCCTCAGCAGCAGAGGTGACTCTTGGTCTTCCTTTCCTGGGGCGGTCCTTATGTGAGCCAGTTTCGTTGTAGCGCTTGATGATTTTTGCGACTATACTTGGGGACACATTCAAAGTTTTCGCAATTTTCCGGACTGACTGACCTTCATTTGTTAAAGTAATGATGGCCACTCGTTTCTCTTTACTTAGCTGATTGGTTCTTGCCATAATATGAATTCTAACAGTTGTCCCAATAGGGTTGTCGGCTGTGTATCAACCTGACTTCTGCACAACACAACTGATGGTCCCAACCCCATTAATAAGGGAAAAGATTCCACTAATTAACCCTGACAAGGCACCCCTGTGAAGTGAAAACCATTTCAGGTGAATACCTCATGAAGCTCATTGAGAGATCACCAAGGGTTTGCAGCGCTATCAAAAAAGCAAAGGGTGGCTACTTTGAGGAATCTAAAATATAAGACATGTTTTTAGTTATTTCACACTTTTTTATTAAGTACATAATTCCATATGTGTTCATTCATAATCCTTTTTTCTACTCAATCACCCAGAAACTACAGGACCTACAGATCCTTTCTGGGTGATTGAGTAGAAAAAAGGATTCCTCAGCATTGATGCAAGACCGTTTATGAATAATACTTGAGTTTGCGCCCACGGGCAGGCTAATAATACATATTTGATGTGTATTCACCTGATCCAACTTTTTCACCTTTAAACGTTAATCTTTTTTACTGATATAATTTCAAATGTAAATGTCATTTTAGCATTCGCTGACTTTCAAGTTAAAAAAAGAAAAAAAAGACTTGAAAAGGAAATAATTAAATAAGCATGACAGAAATGTTATGTCTGACAGGTTTCTTCTCACTCTTTGGCCTTTTGCATCCTCCCCAACATGAAAGACTTCCATTTTACCCATGAAAGATCAACAATTTGAAAGAGATAGCTTATTAATTTCCCATTACATTGTTCAACATTCAGTGCAGACAGCTCACCTTTCCCATCAAAGGGAAAGAGAAGCGTACAGCCACCTTTGACAGTGTCAGAGACTGAACTCTCAGCACTAAAGAGAGATGCTGCACTGTCTGACCAATAAGTAAAACATGTTTCCGGGTTTATCCTTAGCACAAACAGGAAGAGATTAATTCATCTACTAGTGATGTGTCCTTCTGATTCCAAGTGTGTGTTGGCAGGGTGAAAAACGAGTTTAAACTAGTAGAAAATAATGTTCTTAGTAATGTATCAGCAATATAACAATTCTAAGTTATTCAGCGGTTACATTACTTGCAAAATGATGCCATGGTGCACATTAACATCTAAAACTGCTATCAGTCAATGTGGTTATGTTCTGTTTTCTATGTGAATCTGGTGTTGAATAAAAAACAGACAAATTAAACAATAAATCTTATAACCATGTGTGCTGCGGCATTTGGAACTTCAATTGTGACTGGAATTTCCCATGTGTATTTGAATTAATATTTCAGTGATTCTTGTCCAGGTGCACTCCAGTGTTATTCAAATTCATGCAGTCCCTCTGTTAGACCGATACACTGGAGCAGGAGATACAGCGTTTAGAGATCTACCACTTACTTCCTTCTTCTATTTACGTGTCAGAAGCAATACTATAATTATGATAATTGTGCATTATTTAACTTTCCAGCAAGTACATTTTAGCCGTTTCCCTAAAAAACATTGCATTTTCCTTGTTGCTCAGTTAAAATAAACTTAAAACAAAAAGTAAGGACATTTGTGTTTGGTGGATTATTTCTCTGTGGTAAACAACGCTTTTTGGCAATAAATCTTATACCGTTGGAAAGCCTGTTAAGTTCCCTTTCAAAGGGTGTCCCATTTGTAAGGAACATGCATTTGTGGGATGAGCAGCAGAGCTCAGTATGTGGGTTGCGCCCATGAAAAATTTACCAAATTGTCTCTGACAATGCCAAACAGCTTTTCTTTGCTGTTGCTATTGACTCTTGTTTTGAGCTTCTGGTACCCCCAGGTGCTGACAATCAGGTGCCTGATTCTGCAACCAGTGGCCATCCCATATCTCCACAGTCTGGGACCAAACTCTATCCTCCAAGATGACAATGCTCGTCCCCACAGGGCGGGGTTTATCAGAGACTACCTCCAGAATGTGGGAGTGGAGAGGATGGAATGGCCTGCCAGCAGTCCTGACCTCAACCCCACTGAACACTTGTGGGATCAGCTTGGGCGTGCTGTTCGTGCCAGAGTGACCAACACAACCTCGTTGGCTGACTTGCAACAAATGCTGGTTGAAGAATGGGATACCATCCCACAGCAGTGTGTGACCAGGCTGGTGACCAGCATGAGGAGGAGGTGCCAGGCTTTTGTGGCTGTGTATGGTTCTTCCACACGCTACTGAGGCTCCTGTTTGTTAAATTAATATATTGTTAAATTGCCAATATGTCTTGTTTCTTCAAATTTCAATCATCCAATCCACCAAACACCAAACAAGTCAATGGCAGAATAAGCTGTTTGACATTGGCACAGAAGATTTGGCAAATTTTTCATGGGCGCAACCCACATACTCAGCTCTGTTTCTCATCCCACAAATGCATGTTCCTTACAAATGGGGCACCATTTGAAAGGGAACTAAACAGGCTTTCCAACATTTCCAACAAAATAATGGAATAAAGGCCTATTTAAAAAAATCAATTGCTGACATTAGGAGAAACTCATAAGAGGTAAAAACAGGAGGGTATACATCAAAAGGGCAACACATCGGTGGTAGAAAGGTTTCAGAAAATGATGCCATTCATAACATTTCTCCTTCCTTCCAAACAATGTCTCTCTCCTTGAGTACAATCAAACTTTCATTATACAGGAATAACACACTGAGTGACATGCTTTTAGATGGAATCAGCACTTCATATAGTAAAAAAGAAAGTATTGTGTTTTTATTATTGTACAATAAGGGCATTTCCATTTGAGACTATCAGAGCTCTTGGGCTTTACGCAGGGAGTGTGGTAATAAAAGTGATAAATCCACTGCAGTAATGATTCTGTTGTGAAAATTGGAAAATAAGCTTTGTATTTTCAATAATAAAGACTCCTTGAAAATAAACAAGGGATTTAATTCTGACACAAGGCTGCGTGGGTAAAATCTGAATCATGTATGATCAGTTTATAATATTTCTCTTTGTGCATCTTTAATTGTGCCATCACATTTACTCTCCAAGTAATTCTTTTCACAAAGGCTCACTTTGTTAATGGTAATGTTTCCTCGACAACTTCAGAAGATTAGCTCTCTGAACAACTGGAGCACATTTCCTAAGCTAATGGTTGGATAGCTGATGGATGATTTAATAGATTCGCACCATATGAGATGTCATTTAAAATCAAACCATTATTGAGGGTTAATGATCCCCCTAATGCAACTAGAATAAATATATAATACACATTTTGTTGTGTCAAGCCTTGTGAAGAAGACAATGAAGCTTGACGTTTATTGCAGAAGCAGTGACTTCACAAACGGGTGTTCAAATTGTAATCCTAATTATGCTGCCTCTAAGCATGAAGGGCCTCTTCATGTCTCTCTCTCACACACTCGCCTATATTACCAACAGGGGATTATCAGGCTACACTAATCAAGTGTTATATGTGGCATTACACATCACACCACACCCACACACCCCCACACTAACAGTGCCAGACCTCAGCAGGTAAACGTGAAATAGAATTCTAATTTGAGAGGTTTTTAACCCAGGAGTCCTCCCCGCATGCTTCCCATTGACACCATGATGGATGACTTTTTGCTTGCTAGATGTGGTTGTCTATGTGTGTGAAATTGTGAGTCTGTAGCAAGGGTAAAGGCACAGAAGTTGTCACCCCTTGGAAAAAGCAGCCCCATCCTCCTATTAAGCTGCCTGTGAATAGTTAAACCTAGTTTTCAAGAGAGGCCATGCTATTATTTATTTACTTGTTTGTCTCAGATGATACACAAGAAGAGAGAAAATATAGAGGAGGCGTGGGGTGTATTTTCCAAACATGGCATATTCAGGGCCATGCTTCCAGTTAATGGAATAAGAAAATGAGGAGAAGTCATATGTTATGTGTGTGCATCACATCTAGCTGCGTACAAACAATACGTACTGGTGGGACAGGAGTTTTGGAAATTGATTAATTCTTGTCTGCAAGTACTAATAAAACCTGTGATTCACTGCTAAACAATGGCAATGGCCTTGACTCATGCCTGAATCAGAAACAAATCTGGCTCGCAGGCCTGACTGCGGCATTGAAACTCTAAGCTTAGCATTGTTAACCTCCACTCTCCTCAGATATGAAACACTGGCTCAGGTCTTTCTGAGAAATTGTCTTTTTAGGATTGGTTACAGGAAGGATCATGCCAAGACTCAATCTTAACAAACAAATTTGAATTATAAAAAGGAACGGAAAATTAAAAAAAAAAATGACATCAGCCATTTCAGCCGCCAAAAGACATATTTATGTTCAGGTGACAAAGCGCCCTAGTAGACCTAGTATTTGTGCCTCCTCTAAATCAGGCATCGTGGGCGCCAGTACACGGAGCAGCCAAAGGCTGCCGAAATCCACGTTTTGCAGCATCTGGCGGATCTTAACCAACCTTGGTGAAGGCGTTTACCATCATTCCCTTAGATATAAACACGTGGCCCACACTGCCATGACATTGAGCTGGATTTAACTTAGCAAAATATCTCTTTAACAAAGTACTTAATTTAACCCAAACTTTTGATTCCCTAAACCTAACCATACAATGTTTGTGTCTGAAGTTAACCTAAACAAACCTTAACCATAGTGTTCATAAAATGGTTTTGGAGGAAGGCACAGGCAAATGATGTTGTTCTGTCGATAGGGGAATCATATCAGACGCTGCTTTTACATGTACAGTATGTGACGTTCTGACAGGCATGGACAAACGTGTCCAACGTTTTGTACGTCACTGTTTCTCAACTATGGATCCATTGTGGTTCATAATGGTATTGCTGCAGATTTTTGAAATAAATAGCTATATATTGATTTTATTTCTTATTAAAGTAAGACATATACAAAAGTAATGATTAACCTACACATTAAAATGGTTTTACGGTAATTCGATAATAAAATCATTAGCAGGCACCCAATATGTTTCTAATTAATTTCATATTAATTTCTTAAGACACAGGCCACTAACTTAGACAAGCCTGGTGCTGAGCCTACGGTACACCTTGACTACATTGCGTTAGACTGTGCTGTGGCTCTGTAACATCTCAGCCGTGGCTCCAATGTGCACCGGGGTTAGATTGAAAAGGTTTAAACTGTCAGTCCATAGCATGTTCAGATGATATTCCAATAGTGCTAACCCTAGACTAACCTTCTATTTCTATTGTGAAGTTTAAAGAACAGCTTTGCTAACGCAACACGCCTGTTAATTCCAGCTTGGACTGCATTATTGTGCACTTGGCACTCAAACAAATGGAACAAAAAGGAACCTATTCCTATTAAGCTTCCAGTTTCTTTTACCAAGGACTGGTGATGTCTTGCTCATGCTGTATCCTTGATTCTTTTTTGCCCTTTAAGTTAGTTTGAACCATTGTACAGCATTTACTTCTTCATGTACAAAATAAATCCTTCATCCAAAATAAGATCTATTTGTAAAGAGGATTATCTACAACCTTAAAGCATAAAAGACCATTCAGAAATATAAAGTAGTCCTCTCAGCCATCTGCCTGTACACAATCAAGCTGTTGTGGTAGGTGATTTCAAACTTTTGAACAGTAGTGTATATTACAAAAATTTATCAGAAATAAAGTTTCCATCACCAGAACACTGCACAAGCCCAATTCCGTTGTCCAATCACAATTCTTGCCAGAGCCGAACCCACCGACCAAAGGTCACAGTGCTGTCATGGACATTTTCTCTTTCTTATTGACTTTCTTGAGATTACATAACAGCCAAAAGAACACAGTGTAGAAAATAAACCAAGTACGGATCATTACCAAACCCATTACTGTAAGCTCTACAAAAACTATTGACTGACTTTGATCCCTAGAGGCCAACATAAGACCACCTCATCAATTCACATGTCTCAATTCCTCTAAGTGTCTCATACAGAAGCTCAGAGAATGATAAAAAAAAAAAAATCTCCAATGCACTGTAGATTCATCATTGTAACCCCAGACTGTCAATATGGTGTCCATAGGGACATCTATGCCCTAAGGTACTGTATGTGCTGAAGTGTTCCTTTGTGGCTCTACTGGACTGTATGTTGAATGCACAGCTCTCATGGTAAACCATTACTGTGTCTGCTCTTAGACACGGCTCCTACTTTGGGAAGAGCGGCTGCAACCAATTAAAAGAAACCTTCAATAGGAGTTGCTCTTAGGGAGGAGTATATGTCGGTCTGTGACGGGTGCACAAGGATGCCATATTGGGTTTCAGTACATGTGTCTTTATGGTGAAAAAGAGCAATAAAGAGAGGTTATTGTGTCGGAGTTTGCACATGGGATCTTTTGCTGCATCTGTGCCAGCTGTTCAGAAAGGAGCATGATCAAGGCCAATGTACCTGTCACTCGCTTTTTGACAGTGAGTAATGAGCTCAGCTCTGCATTTAATTTCCTGGACACACACCCACACACCCACCCACACCCAGGTGTTATAACCTTTACTAATAAATATTCCAAAAAACAAAAGGAATTGTGGTGTCACACATTGCGTATCCAGGACGAGAGTTCAGAAAGTTGTTCGGTATGTCCTGATTCAGAAGATTCAGTATTTTAGTCTTATGTAAAAACCAGCTTTTGATTGGCTTGATGAACCAGATCCTGTGATTTCAATCCTTTGACGTGTGTCTCACATCTGAGCCAACCTAGAAATCATCCTGTTTTTCTGTCAGGTTATAAAATAATCAAGAGGGGGTTGGGCTGAATATAATGTTGGGATAGAGTCACCATTGTCCATTAGGATTTGTGATGAAAATAGTCCTGATGAGTCTTTGGAAACCGATATCTGAGTACAGAGGCCTATACATCATTTATCATTTTAACAGGCTCCAACTGCTACATGCTGCAGGCGTTGCAGGTCTCAAAGCTTTGGATTACTGCATACCGGTATTTATTTAATGAGTTCAAAGAGTCATGTCTTTTTTAAACCTAACCAACACTAAACAATAACAATTGCCAATGTTTCCTTTGATCATTGTACAATGGTCTTCATCCTAACAGCCATTTCTCTCCTATAACGTATAAAGTGAAAAAAAAACAATTACTAATATAATATACTAACAAGCATGTAAACAACAGAGTTATGCAACATGAAAAACAGTATGATTTTATATTTTTCCTCCTATATTCATAATAGTAGGGCAAACTAGCACTACACTGCAATACAAGAACAATGCTGTTTCTTTAACTTAATGGCTCATCAATTTGGGAGGATGCTGAGTTTTTGCCTGGAACCTCTTAGCTTTAGCTGCATTTCTTTAGCACAATGTGTTATGTGTATGTAGCTATCGAGTGAATATTTACGACCCATGTAAAAATGCATTTTACAAAGTTTTTGTTTTAAAAGACACATGTTTTAACCAACTAACAACAGCAGTTAACCTTAGCTTAATTAGTTAGCTACTGTAGCTAAATCTGCCGTGACATTATTGTAACTAAAGGGAGCAGGGCTATACTGTATATGTCTATGGCTTAGATAGTCAGTTCCATACTAATTCCAAATCCAACCAGCAGCATTTGAGTGTAGCGTTTTCACATTGAATATACTTAGTTTTCTCACTTTTCCAAAGATGTCAGTATGCACACTAAATGCCGCAGATTTTTGAATGGAGTGTTGCTGGGCAGTTATGTTCCCCAATGCTTCACAAAGAAAATAGAGATGTCTCTCGCTACACAAACGGCAAATCTCCTTTACCGACATGTTGCTTGCATGCTGAGCTAACAAGCTATGCTTTGCCTGCAGCAGCAGGGGCGGGCTTGTGGTTGTATTTTCATACGCTTCGTGGATCTGATTGGATGTTTTGGCCCGTCTGTCACCAACATAGGTGATAGACAGATGGTTCATCCAATCAGCTAACCAGTATTTCCGCCCCTTCCCAAAAGTTCTCCAACGGAAAGTTCCCAGATGGATATGCCGAGCAAATGCGAAGCAATCCATCTAGCAGTGTCAGGTTAATCTCCAGGACCATCTCAGAAAACAATAAATTAAATATTAAATCTTTAACAAAAACGTAGTTGTTTTTTAAAGCAAAGTATATTATTTTCTTGTTAACAATTATAAAAATGGCGCTTAACTATGAAGATTAGTATATATACTGTACTATGTAGTATTAGTCGTGTAAAAATAGGACACATCTACAATGTGCAGTTCCCAGCATTCTCATGGTCACATTATGTTCATGTTAAAATTAAGCGGGGGAGTAAATCAGTTGGTCCCCGTGGAGGAAGCTATCAGAACGAAAATACATCTAAAGTACATTATCTCACTTCTCATCCCCTTCAGCACACATGCATCATGTAGCCTATCAAATCCCCTCGTGACTACCTGCAACTGCCCCTTTAACTGAAATATTGGATTTTTCTCATATTGCTGGTATTGCTGGGAGGTGATCAGTATCAGTGGCAATCAAAATACTGTAGATCAATAGTCAGAAACATGGTCGGTTGCTTACTATTCATCAGAATTCTTCAAAGATCCGTATTCACACTCAAATTAAATTATAAATTTTGTTCTAGGCACCTAATATGTAAATGTTTATTTAAATGTGTCAGACAAAAAGCAGGACCTCTCTGCCCTCCTGCTGTATCTCTGCAAAACAAGAGGCTTGAGAGATCAGATACACGAAGACTGTGGGTTTTAAATATTTTTGTTACAGTCGTTTTCCCAAACAACAAATTAGCACACTTATCTGCTGGGATTAAAATTCATGAGCGTTTATGTGAAACGTCAATATATGAATGGTACGGTAATTATCATAATGACTTTACTGTTTGACTGTAATGTACTGTTGCACTTATGCAAGTGACTTTAGACTGTAGTGAGAAAGAATGACAGCTGGACAGAGGCCCCAATACCATTTCCAGGTCCATTTGTTCACCTCTAACCTCTGCCTAGAGGAAGGTAGCTGAGATGGATGCCACAATGGCGGGATAAACACGTTGTTCATAACCATGTTAGGAGGAGTTTATTTAAAATAGGTGACCGGATTACTGTACATAAGGGAAAGTAACAGAGATAAATACAGAAAAAGTCACCATGTGCTTTGAGATGGTTGTGAATGTCTTCTGTATGCATCTCACGGTACCGTGTGTTCAATAAAGCTGCCTTAATCTGAGAGATCCAAGTCTGTTATCTATGAGCGAAGCCTCAGCACTACAACCCTATTTTCATTACATTATACATTGTTGAAAAATTTGCCTTAATTCCAACAAAGGTCAATCCATTGTTTAATACTGACCGTAGCTTCTTTTTTGTAACAAATGACAACAATACGTTACATAAACACCTCTTCATAGAAAGATTTAAATAAAAACCACATAAACAGTGTTGTGCAAGTGAAACTTTTTGCTGCCTCTCACAAATGCACATGGTACCAATTCGATGACAAGTTAACACATACACAGACTTTACACCAACACACACATAGCCTGGCTCCGCCCTCCTATGTACTTCCGCTCAATTTTCATTTTCCTTCAGTACTATGTCTGGGTTTGCGGTATAGTCTTGGGTTTTCTCCGGCCAAATCTTTGGCGGTCCAATCAACGAACAGAGAGAGTGGCTGAGAATGATGACGTTGAGGCCGTGCACTAGTGTAGTAGCGTAATGGCAGCGGAGCCATTCGGTCCGTTGTGGCAACACTGCCGAATATCCAGAAGTTAAAGCCCGAGCAAGAACATTCATGGTGAAGGAGTGGCTAAGGCGAACGCTAGTGTTGCTAAGCCGACGTCACGACCAAACGTTAGCGATTGGTTATGGCAGATCCAGAGGGGCTCTGGGCAGATCCAATAGTTTTAAACTTCAACAGAGTACCCACCTTCAAGGAAGTTAACACTTGCCAATGGAGAGTGGCCAGACTCCCTGTACAAATGAAATGTACAAGAGTCTGGTAAGACCAGGCTAACACACACACACATACTGTAGATACGTTGCTAACACAGTATAACACCACCATTGTGCTGTGCAGACAAAATCCCTCCCTCACACATCACTTTTTTCCAACCTGAACTGAGTCTATAAGACATAGTTGCCACCTTCCATATATCAAATGGTTTATTTTAGGTATCAAATTAGAGACGGTTAAATTTCTTCAACGTAGCAATTGGTCAAGTGGATTAGTTTGTTGTGAGCATTCATAGCCAAAAACTGTAATACAAATTGTAGGGAAAGAAAGTTCTAAAGACAACTGCAGTGATTGGTTAATCTAGCAAGCAATATTCCACTCTGACGATATTTTTGTGGAAAAAGTGGGCATTTAACTAAAGCTCTTACATAGCCTATATTGCAAGGAATATTTGAATTTGTGCGAATTCTTGCAATTACAAGGCAACAAATCTTTTGGAGAGACTAAATAATACTGTAATATTTGTGAATTCAATGAATGTTAATTTATGTTTTAATCAAGACAAGTCACAAAGTGAAGCTGCAACATTCAATCAAGATACATCACTATTATTTTTTTTGTGTTTTTTCAATGAAAAAAAGAAATTCTAAAGGATGGAAAATGAGCACTGTTTTCAGATAAATACATATTGGCTGATCCTCCAAGGAAGAGAGAACTGCACATTTGTAAGTCTGATACCTTTTCATTTTACATGTATGAATCAATCAAATTTATGAATCATCAGCATATTAATTTGCTTAACAGTATTTCCCAGAGTCAGTCTTTCTCTGCCTTATTCACACACAGTCACACACACATTCATGCACTTGAAAAATTCAACTTACATTGCCATTGACTGTAGCAGCTTTTAATTTCCGTGAAAATGTGCGTAAAAAGTGTTGAGAAGACAGCTGCCATCCTCTCATTCAAAACATCAGCAAGTGTGCATAATAAGTGTGTTTTCACGCTGAATGTATCCATCACCCAACCTCTAGAATATGTCACCTCTTCACACATAATGATGCCACTGTAAATCTGGAGGAATGTCAAGTATTCATATTTCAGCAATCTATGTTTTTACAAAGTATACTATCTCTATTCAGCCTCCCAAACATCTCAAAGCATTTTTGTCTCCCCTTTCTCAGAAGAATATATAGGTGAAAAATGTGATTATCCCTCCTGCTTTCCTTCTCCCTGTTTTTCCCCACATTTTCTATCAACATTCCCTTCCCTCACCCATTGAGTTGAGGTGTTCGTCATCACAAATGTTTTTTGTTTGTTTTTGCGCATTTAATTGAAGCAAAATGACCTTGCCTGCATGGACAGGCTTTGTTGTTTTTGCATAAATCACAATGAGAAATGTTCCTGAAAAGAACGAGGGAATTATCTCATAATTGATGTTTGTGCACAGATACCTATGAAAAAAAGCTAAAACATAAAAATAAAGCTTTTTTTCCTTTACGTTTATAAACAAATGTGTACTCAAAATTGGAGGTAATGGTGTCCAAAGTGGTCCCAAAGCTTTTAAGCATGCAAGCCTAATTACTGTGCAAATACTTGATTGACATAAGGGGGACAAAATCCCTGTGGTTTTCTTTCCAACCATGCAGTAGTCTCCCTTTGCCAGACCATCCACACGCTGCATAGCGGAGGAGGGTCCGGCTAGTCCACATAGCATTTCGGGATGGGAGAAAAACATGCTCTGGTTTATTGGTATTTCAGATACAGATAGTCTAGCTAGCTGTCTCAATTTACTATGCAGAGATCTGAGGAGCAGTCAACCATAGTCCTTATAAAACCACCGGAGTTTAAAATTCCAATAAAAAGAAAACGGAAGGAAACTGACATCGGCAAAAAAAACATGCAATCCCAGAAGTGGAACGTCAATGATATAGACTAACCATGGAGTAAATGCCATTATCTGACTTTATGTAATAGAACAATTATGCCACATTTACATGAAATACCTGGAGTGTGGTTTGTATCAAATCACACCTTATTCTTCTTCCTTTTTTGCTGTATTAAAAGGTGTGCCCCATGGTTTTGATGATGATTTCTAAATACTATTTGTGATAACTTATCAAATGCAGTGCGCCATTTTCATGCCAATGATACACTTATATATTGCTCATCCCAATCAGCAGTACAAACCTTTTAATGATTGCAGTCTACCTTTGATATTGTTCAGTCCTGTTTAACTCAATTTAAGCTTTTGTTAAAAGTGGAGAAAATACAAAGTCATGCATTTTTCAGAACAAGATAAATTGAAATTGAGAGTCTCAATTATTATATTATTAAAGTATTTAGGTATTATTACTGATACAGAACTTGAGATTCAAATTACACACTGAAAATCTTGTTCCCTAGCTGGAGTTGAAAATAAGTTTCTTCTTTACCATGTTTCTCCTTCCATGGAATGAAACAACTGATATTGGCAACCTTTTTACCTTTACTGGATTACAGTGATCTGCTCTTTATGAATGCACCTGCCCTGTTGGACTCAGTATACCACTGTGCTTTGGGTTTTATTACTGGCTGTGTCTACACCACAGTACTCTGTACGCTACTGCTGAGCTGCGATCACTATGAGCCCAGAAGTTTCCATTTATTGACTTTTACATATAAATCTCTCCTCTGGCTGGTTCTTTCTTACCTGTGTACATACATGTGTAGAAATCAAAACCAATCAGGCCTGCATTCTTCCAATCTTCTATAGAATCTGGAAAATAATACTCCCGGTTAATTGCTTTTAAAAGCATCACTCTCTTTATTTTGGGTATTTTTGCAAAAATCCTACCGGGTTATGCTTATATTATATTAGGTTAGGGAACAGATTAACGTATTAACGACTTTCCCAGTTGTAATTTTGACTTGGAAGTTGTCCTAATTTACAAGCCGGAATCTCATTAATCTCAGTAATAATAATAATAATTATAACTGAGATGTGAGATGAAAGTGGCATGGATGGAAGTCCCTGACAGCCTTATTGCAAAATAGCACATGCAAAGTATTCAGACAAAAAGAGCAAGCCTTTTAACACTATAAATCCACTCTATACATCTCAACACTTGCTGCTTAGTGTGTCTCAGGTTAGACCAAACATGCACTGCATTTGTATTTGCATTGTGTACATGTGTGTGGTCGTCTCTCTGTGTAGGCGGTCTTGGTGGAAAGGTAATCCATAAAGTCTATCTCATTCCAGGTGACACTTTTTTCATCCCTTTTTTTTTTTTCACCCTTCCTCCTCATCTTCTTTTCTGTCTGTGATTACTGGTGAAATGGCATTTTGCTGCAATCATATCTAAGAGTACAATATTGCCCAGTGGACCATACATTCACTCCAAGCACATGGAGGAACAGAGTGAAATAAGGCTTGAATCATGTTTCCAGTCTAGTATATACAGTATAAATCCTTATACAGAAGATCTATCAACTCTGGACTCACTCTGGATGGTTATTCATGCTTTTATCTCTTCACGTTTAGATTATTGTAATTCTCTTTTTATGTTTCTTAACAAATCTGCTGTAAATAGTCTTCAAATGGTTCAAAATGCTGCGGCAAGGCTTTTTTTTTTTTAAATGAAGTTTTTATTGGTTTTCTTTATAAATAACAAAACATACCAAAAACCAATGTGAAAAGAAAAACATCAATCTTGATAACACCGGTAATAATAAGTGAAAAATAATACTAATTACAGAAATTCCACTTTATGCACAAAACAGTCTAGGCAATTTACAATTCAAGCATGTAGTCATCCTTCAAAGTACCCAACTGAATAAAATTCTCCCACATGTCAACATCTCTATGTTTTCCGTTCATTTTAGCTAACATTCTTTCATATGATACATTCTCAACCATAAATTCAATACACATTTTAAAAGAAGGACATTGAATATCTTTCCAAAATCGGAGTATCAATCAAACTGCCGTAATTACTCCCACAGTGACAAGTGAAAACTCATTTTTAATCTGGGGAATCTCAGATTTATCTCCTAGAAGGCAAATCCTTGATGAAAATGGAAGGTCAAATCCCAAACATTCTCCAAGATATTTCAACACAATTTCCCAAAAAGGTTGAGTCTTTGAACAATGCCAAAGAACATGCATATATGTGCCAGTTTCTTGCTTACATTTCCAGCATTTATTATGATTTAGACCACCCATTCTAAAAAGTACCGGTGTAAAACCTTATACTGGATAAGTTTGCCTCTTCCTTCCCTTATATACCTTCCACTGTTGGACAGAACTCTGCTCCAGGTGTCCTTATCTATGTCACTATTAATGTCTCTTTGCCAGCGGCAAGGCTTTTAACAGGATCTGGCAGAAGGACACACATTAATCCCATTTTGTTCTTTTTTCCCTACCTATTAAATTTCGTATTGAATTTAAAATATTGGTTTTAACTTTTAGAGCTTTAAATGGTCAGGCCCCAGAATACATTGCTGACTTGTTACGTTCATACTCCCCAGGCCGTGCCCTTCGATCAGCAGGCCAAAGTCTCTTAATGGTCCCAAAGATTTGGTATAAAACACGGGGAGACCTGTCCTTCGAGGCTGTAGCCCCCAGACTCTGGAACGCCTTGCCCTTGCTCCTACGTGTGGCTGATTCTGTTGATTCTTTTAAAAGGCAACTTAAGACATTTAAACAAGCTTTTAGTTGACTGGGTTTAATTTATCTTTGACCTTTTAAATGTGTTATCTTCATCCAATGTATTTCAATGTGGTTGTACCTTGTGAAGCACTTTGTGATTTTTATCTTTGAAAAGCGCTCTACTAATAAACTTTACTTACTTACTTACACCCACCCACCAACACTGAGATATGCTGTACAGCCTGTGTGCTAGATACTTCTTTCACATAAAAGCATTGGCCACACTTTTCAGCAAGACACAAATCTGATAAAGTATATTTTGAATCACTTTTGAAAAGTTATTATTTGGCAGCCCATTGAAAGATGATGTCAAATAGAAGACAGGAAAATAAAGTGCTATTACCCTTTCTGGTTTTCCTGTTCAGCATCATCGCTCAGGTGTCCGCACATCTTTGAGAGAAGATCTTTGAAGTCCTATCTCTCGGTTAATTACACTATTCAACCTGTCCGTCAATTTCAAACCTTTTTCCTCCCTGCTTTCTCTTTGTCCTGTCTGCATAGCTTCGCCATTAGCAAAGTAATTTTAGGTTCCACTTTGACAAGCATGCTAAAAACAAGTCACGGATAATGTTAGCTGACCAGATGAATGACTGTTGAAGAATGCAACACACACACACACCACCCCATCCTAACCAAAGCCCAATCAATGATGGTGATGCAAACAGGAATAGGTTATTGATTTCCAAAACCAAACAGAGCTAGAAGAAGGGGAAGATGAAGGGGAAGATAAGGAGGATCTATCAAGTGTGAATAAGGGTTAATAGATTACACCTCATCTCTTTGCCCTTTTGGCCAACAAGTTGGTATTGCGTTGTAATATTAGGCGTGACGATAGATGGTTTTTAACAACCTTTCTACCATCCTTATTCTCTTTTGTCACCAAGCCGCATAAAAAAATCTTAACATCCTGTGAAACCATTATGTGAAAACAGCTACTCCCACAGTGCAACTTCCCCTTCTTCCTCTCATTTTCTTTCTCTGTCACTCCCACATCGCCTCTCTCCAGGTGAATTTCCGTGATATGTTCAAAGAGAAGGAGTTTGATGAATGGCCACATACTTCTTTGATGAACTAGGGAATTGCCTACACCACCTACATTGTCCCCATTATATTCAGAACAGAGCAATTAGCTGACATGTCTGGCCTTATCCTCTCTGTGGGAGTACAGCTGGAGTGTCCTCTTACTGCTTGAGAAAAAGAGGAACAGACGCATTTGCCTGAGTCGCCTGGCTTTATCATTTGTAACCATTTGTACTATTATATCCAAGCTATTTGTGAATGAGAGTCACATTAACTGATAGAAAAAAGCTGTTGACATGATTCACTTATGACTGCAGAGCGGTTACTGATGCTGATGTTGCAAAACCTCTCCCACTCACGTATACCATTTAAAAATCACAACACAGAAAAACCCATCCCTTTAAAAGACAGTGATTTATTCTGGAGAAAAACAAGCGCTTTGCAATGTGAACTACTTCATTGCTTAGTAAAATGGTAAAAGGGAACTTGTCAACTACCAGTTGACAATAAGAATCCATGTTATGGACTACCACATAATGTAAGTCAAGCTATAAGCTTATTAACAGACAAAGTTGAAGTTTAGCTGTGGCTTGCTAATTAAATGTGCCCCCTTCAAAGGGTCAAAAGATAAATATGAGCGGTTGTGAGATGATTAATGGGAGCGGAAAGATGAATAAACCAAATTCTGTACTTTTTGATTTTCTCTAAGGTTGGGTATCGTTTTTTTTTTTTTCGATACCGGTGCTAAATCGATACTTTTAAATGGTGCCGGTGCCGAAACGGGGCCTGAACCGGTGCCTGAACCGGTGCCTGAACCGGTGCCTGCACCGAAATATATATAATATATTTATAATGTATATAATATAAAATATAAAAAAGGAGCACAAATTGACAGTTGGCAATATTAAAGAACGGCTTGTTTATTGCTAAGGCCATATGGTCAAAATTAAATGATTGATTAATAATGTAATAACAATAAATTATAACAATTACTTATTTCACCAGTAAAGTTGCTGGTAAACGACAAAAACAAGCACCAGATGGGAAAAGGGTATTTTACAATATCTTAAAATGCACCACAAGCCTGGCGAATTTCAAGTGAACGGTGTGGTTTTTCCAACAACGGCAGCTGCAGTCAGATTGTTACGTCCCAGTGTTTGAATCCTCTACAGAGAAATACAGTCACACTTTACACCGCTTAACGTAAGCTGTCAGCATTTTAACCGTTGGATTTAATCCAGCTACTAGCCAACGGTAACATAGCGTCCCGTGCAGCGATGCTTCTGAAAAAGAAAAGAAAAAAAAAAAAAAGAGTCAGGCACCGAAATGAGGAACCGAAATTTTCGTTCTTGTTCGGTCTCGTTACTACCGTTTACGTTGGTACCGGTGCCTTATTGGCACACCAACCCTAATTTTTTCTAATCTTTTTTTGTGAAATATTGGATAATTTGACCTCTTTGGGCCTCCAACAGTTATTTAAATGAAACCATGTAAGAAGTTTAGAGGGGAAATGTCTGTTCAGTGCAGCTGATAACAACTTATAGACATCTAAAACATGACAAGGAGTCCCAACTAGACACTGCTAAGGGGCCAGAAGCCAAATGGTTGGAAATCACCGGTTTCATTTCTAACAACATATAGTTTCATCTGAAAAGTAACCAACCCCAGCTGTCAAAAACATGTAGTAGAATAAAAAGTACAATATCTCTAAGTAACATAAAATGGAACTACTCAAGGAAAGTACAAATAACTCAAAAAATATACTCAGTTACTTCCCACCACTGATCACTGAGTGACCAAGCATAAAAGAGACTGTTGGACAACACAAAGAAAGTCAAATAGGAATTGACGCAGGTTTAGCTCACAGTGGAAACTCATTACCATTCTTCCGAAATGGACACATCAGTATGACTACCCCATTTGCACCTATGCTGAAACATGTCCCCTAGACCACAGTCCCTTTTTGTGCCCAGTAATAGGATCCTGCCATATCATACTTGCTTCTTTTGGCAAAGCATTCATTTTCATTGGAGTAAAATTGATGTTAGCTAAATCCAAAAAAAAAATATACCATTTGATAAATTACCAAAGAAGAGATTCAAAGTTCTATATTGTATAGGTATTGGTGATATATCCCATGGCATAATTAAAAAAAAAATTAAAAGTTGTAAAGCTACAAAACTGTGAACCAACCAACTGTGACCAACTCCGTCAGTCAGCAACTGCTCATTGTTTTTCTCACCTGACGTCTCATCAGCATGTGAATGCACCTCATAAGCACTTTTCAAATCAGTTCATGTGTTTGACGAAGCTTAGCATCAAGACTGGAAACAGGGAATTAAAAAATATGCCTCCCAACACCCCTAAAGCTAACTAATTACATGTATCTCATTTGTTTAATTATCATGATAAATGTGTGAGCATTTGAGAAGCTAATGACGCCTAGTGGTCAGAAATTGCTTAATGCAGTTTGAGGCAATGTAACATCTTAAGACATGTACATACTATGGAAGACGGGTAGGTTCAGGTAGGAATGATTGAAGTGCTTTGAAAATAAGGTAGTGTTTATGTTACTCCCATGTTTATTTTGCCCCTCTGCCTCTGCTGCAAGCACACCACATCACTGTAATGAGGGCCCCGCTAACCTCTGGCCTCTGGCCCTCTCAACCTTTTCCTTTCTAATCCAGATTCCACACAGTCTTCCACTTCATTACAGATGCTGAACATGGTCCCACCTGGCTGACATAAACACACAATTGCTCTGGCACATACAGTACACACACACTAAACAGACACACCCTTGTAAAGATGCATGCCATGCCACTAAATAAAACCTGACAAAGACATTGGAGTCAACCATAACCTCTCTCCATAGTTGCTGTGCATTAATCATCTGCTGGCAGACTGATATAAAGTAACTTAATTTGAATATTTTAGAGCTACTTCAAGCACCAGTAGTTGACTTAAAAGAAGCAGGGAAGAGCTGTCCAAGGTAATTGTTGTTGTGTTTCTGCAGCATTTGAGGGAGGCGTTGGAGAGTCTATTTTTTTTATTGAAGCCAGGAAGTATATTTTTCTCACCTAGAGTCAGGTCCCTTTTTTATGTAACAAACTTCAATCTCATCGGTAATCAGGACACTTGATGTGAACAAGGTAGTCACTATGGCAACCTCCAAGACCTGCAAAGGTGCTCAATGTAATGGTCTCACATTTGGTAATCCAAAATGTGTTTCAAACTGACAAATCCTTGAGGAGTATCAACCTTTGGCACACCCTGCAGACATACACCAAGTTTAGCACAGCGAGATTGGGGAGTGATCACTGCTCCCACAAAACATGCATTACATACAATGCCCGATGGCAGTCGTTATGTTTAATCCACTGTATGTCTGGGACAGGCACAAGCCGCTGTCTGACCTTTCTCATGTTAGGTAGCTCAGAGAACAAAGGAAATATACTAATGACATTAGATGAATGACTCCAAACCCAGCCATCCACCTGATATGCAGACACATCACTTATGCAAGAAGATAATCATTGATTGATGCATTTTATAATGACACATTCTGAGTTTGAATTTCCTCTCATGAAATGTTATGCAGCATTGATAAGTTGCAGATGGCCACTAGTGGAAATATGAGATTAGTTTGACAATAGGTACTGTACAGTACAGTCACATCATCAACATTAGAAGCAGTTTAGGTTCCACTGATATTAAGGATAGTAATAGCATTAATAGTAATTGTGAACTCTTCCATAGCTTGTGAGTGTGACAGATAATAGGTACATCTGCAAGTATGCAACTTTTTTGACAGGGAAAGTGCAGATTAATGAACATTGCTGTACAGTACCAGAATTAGCCAAAAAGAGAGTATTATTTATAATGGGCATTTCAATGGGCAGTGTGCAAAACAAGAGTCAATTTTACTGTACATCCCTAAAACAATAAACAATATTACCCTTGATCTGACTTTGCACTGAGCCAGAAGAACCCCCAAAAGGAACTGCAATTACTATTTATGTATCACCCCGACATAAATCAACAACATCACAACACATTCGCTTAACAACCACCACAAGAAAATAAGCTCAGCCACTACAACAACAATAACAACAATTTAAATCACAATTATTACCAATGCAACTACTACACATAGCTATAGGCAGATAGCAGCAGCACAAGAGCAGATTCTAGCCTTCAGCAAACAGGATGAAATGGCCTACTGTACAAGCACATCTGCAGGACAACAATTCAACAGTGAGCAGTGGTGGCAGCCTCATAGCTTGCTGAGTAAACAGAGCCACAACATCATATAAATGTTAATAGCACAAGCAGCCGGTTCTTACCTTTTTGAAGGGAAGTAGTGCACCGAGGAGTATCACCGGGGAATACATCCTTGAGTTGACCCTGAGCAACCTCCCAGGGTCACACCCAACTGGAGCAGCGACGAGAAACCAAGGAACCAGGATTTTCCTCCATAAAGCAGTAGTTTTTAGGTAAGCAGTGCAGAACCTGGCATGGTGAAGTGAGCAGAAGATTGAAGGTTAAAGTTCATTTTCAAACTATACTGCCCAGAAAATGTTCCAGTGGTTGACTGGAAGGTGGGAAATCATCCAACACATTTATTGTATGCTTTGGAAAATGTTCCGCATTAATGTAGAATATATGCAATCTGTAGTTAATTAGCTAAAACGTGCAAAATAGCAGATATGGTGCTTTTCGGTACAATTGTATTCATTTCTATAGCCATTGTTATCGCCATCCATTGTTTGTGTATGATTGTGATTGATCCAACATTTTCATTTTTGTACTACCATGTTTTAGAATTACACCCAAATGGCACATGTGGTAGTTTCCGCAGCATGATGATTTGTTTTGATGTTTGAAGTGCTTTTAAGGGTAGATTTGACAGCTTAACAATTCTTTCCATCTTCTGAATGAGCACAATATTTACACAGTCAATGTGAAAAAGGCCCCGCAGTTACACAGCTCCTCACCTCTCCACCTGTCTCCTCCCATCAGTCATCAGAGCTGTCAGCGCCACATTCACACACATGAACGAGGGGTCCGTTCTGTCACCTCTCCGTCCATCTCTCCATCCGTCATCTCTTAATCAAGTCGGAACCTGTGGGGGCGTAATGAGGACATAAGTCTTTTTCTAAACGCGGCACCCGGGTTGACAGTGGAGGTCGCTTTTGCCTTCAATCAAAGCGCAAGGTAAATGCTCACATGAATGCACACTTTCGCCACCACCAGCCCTCCTTACAGAGAAGCTTCCATTTATGCATTATGCATAAATACGCAAACACAAATTTAACTTGTCATGTAAATGAAATGAAATGAAAATGAAATGAAAAAAATGTAATTCTTCTGTGTCATCTGTCCTGGCACAGCTGATTGGGCAAGTTAAAGCTATAGTGCGTAGTTTCTGCCGCCCCCATGACTAATTTTAAGTAATGACAACCACACTGTCGGCGCGTCCACGTGATACAAGTCTTGGTTCTACTTATTTATATATCTTAATAAAATAAGAAATTGTACAGTTGGAGCTTTCCACTCTTCTGCCCAACAACCATCAGATAATCAGATAGAGAAACTAGTCCTACAACTTAAGAGGTCCCAGTGGGAAATTTGTCAAGGCTTCCTCTTATTCATTCAGTTCAAGTATATCCAACAACATTGTGGTCCTTACTGTACTGTATATTGTGGTGTGATGGAGTAGTCACACAGGCAATTTTCAACCACGTTTGAATACATTTGTTTAATATAACCCCACATGCAGGCACTATATATGTTGAGTGTGTGACAGTGCTTAAATTAGCAAAGCGGAATACCTGAAGAAACCCTTTAGACCAATCCTATCAACACTTCTGATGACCCACTTGTGAGTGTATCACAATTCCTGCTTGGCCGACTGAAGCCCCTAATTAATTCACTGGGATGATATCTAACTCCATCAGGGGTTGTGTTTGAACCACCTATTTACCTAATAGGCTTCTTCTACTTATTTTCACCACCTGTCTGTTATTCTTCCCCCTATCCCTATGTCTCCTTGTGTCCCCGAGGATGTGATTACATTACAAGGGTCTGCGGTCCCAGTGGGAAATCACTCATGTTGCAGCTGGTATGTCTATAGTAACTGATTCGGCCCGGGACTCAGTGGCTGCTAAATTAATGTGCAGAGCTGACCGGGTCATATGGAAAAGACGAGATGAACAAGGAGGAAGAAAGGGAGATAGATGAGGAGCGAGAGCAAAGGGAGAAGGAACATGAAGCTGATGTGTTGGAAGAGGTGTACGGTCAGGAGGGAGGGAGGACTAGAGGAGTGTGGAAATGGAAAAGCAAAAGGAGATGGTAGAGGAGAGGGAAGAAAGAGGGTGACAAAACATGCGCAAGAGTGAAATAGTAAATAGGTGTGGAGCCATGGATGGGGAAAGAAGCATGAATAATATAAAAAGAAAAAGAGAAGAGGGAAATGAGATGATAAATGAAAGAAGAAAAAATGATAGAAAGCTCTCAGAACCTACACACCAATATCATAATGTTGTAGAGCAACATCTCATGATACCGTTATATCGCAGTCACAGTACTGTAAATCGCAATATGACTTTTTCTCCAAATCGTGCAGCCCTAGAATGTTTGACTATTTTGTTCATGGGTTTTATACATTTTCTGTAATAAAACATTTAAAAGCAAAAATCCTATTAGATGGGGGACCCTGGGAATAAATCTTATCGGGGGGTCTGTAGTCTAATTTGTGTTAGTTTAGAGGTCCTTGACATGAAAAAGTTGGGAACTGGTCCAAGACGAGTGGAAATGGAAAAGACGAGCTGGTGATAATTAAGTGTCGTCCTTCGGGTCACAGGGACCCGTTCAGTTTATTTGACGTTTTGTATTGGCCTGGCGTTGAGCTTCGGGTCCCCGGTGACCACTTGCCTCATCTCTTCCTCCGGGGTCTCTCGGCAGTTGACACGAAATGAAAAAGGCCCCGGGGACCCCGAAGCACAACGCCAGGCTAACACAAAATGTAAATGAACTAAACAAGTCCCTGTGACACAAAGGACAATATGAAGGGTTAATTTATATAAATCATATTTCATTTATTCTGCTTTTATAACAATATATTTTTTGTCCTGCCTATGCACCACCTGTCTATACTTTGTATATCGCATTGCACTTTTCTGCTTTTTTTTGCACTTCTGGTTGGACGCAAAGTGCATTTCGCTGTCTTTGTACTTGTACACTGCACAATGACAATAAAGTTGAATCTAATCTAATCTAAAAGACACAGGCCATGTAACTTTGGCATCCTGGTTCCACTCTGGCTGTTGACCTTTGTTACTTCTCACCCTTCTTTCTGTCTTCCCATGTTTCTGGTTACTCTACTTTTAATTTAGGAGGCAAAAAGTTTGAAAATTAAATAGCTGTTCTCAAAGCAGCAACAAAGTAATTCTGTGGTATCAAAACCTGAGGAAAAAAAACTAATGAATCCTTCCAAATGATTGCAACACCGCACAGTGGCACTCACTGCACTTTAGTTTATTACAAAGGTCCTCTGACAGACTTCGTTTCTGTCCTTTAACAACAAAGCTGTGCGTACCACTCTGTTATTTTATATCACTATTAATCTTAGCACCCAGTTGGATTCACACCTCCCCCGACAAATCACTTCATTCCTTCCCTGTCAAATAACAGAGCAGCACTCTGTAATTTCACACTCCCCAATAACTCTTATGTTTATTAAATGGCAAAGCAGCTCCCTCAGGGAAAATGATAAATAATTGCATCAGATTGATGCATCACAGATTTGTGCTTCCTCAGCTTGTCGCTTTGATGACTTCTGTTGATCTGTGATGTTTGCAAGCACAAACTGAGAGAGCCATCATTGCGCATTTCTTTTATCACTTGCTTGGCTTTTCATGTTGCCAGTGGCAAAGAGTAATGATGGTCAAATGAAAAGATGACACTTCAGGAGGGACATCTCTCCTGTGAGGGTGTAACTGAAATGTGCTCCTGTATGCCGGAAGGCATGCAGGAGCACACTCGCACACAAACACTCTCGCGCACATCCTTAATGAACTGTGCAAGATTTACATCGATTCACTGGTTATAATGTAATAGCAGCATTTCATTTAAATGGAAAGTATGATTGTATCATGCAATTGTGGTGTGTGTAGTGCTGACTTAGCACAGACATGCAGGCCCCTTACTGCCAGGTTATTTATGGAGACAAAAAGCACATCCTGTGATAATATTACTGAAGTTTGAACTAGGCTGTATCAGCTACATGTTAATTCTAAATCTGACTGGAAAATGACGATTTCATATTGCAGCCTGTGTTAGGCTTTAACAAACATATGTTGAAGCCCGTTCTCTCTCCTCCTGCTTTCTAAGTGAATTATTTTCTCTGAACATTTTCCGATACTCAACAAGGTACAAAGCCACCAGGGAGCAACCAGAATCAAAAGGCCTCTTGTTCTCGAGAGATAAAAACAAAAGCCAAAGCAGTATTATTGCACAGCACTTAGTAAGATGATAAATCACCTCTAATATCTTTATTTTAGATCCCTGCTCTAGTGAGCAAACTCCGCTACATTGTGAAAAAGTGAAGCGTTATGTTTGTCACATCTGTCTGCTTTTCATTTAACCATCTTCCCATCTAGTTTTTCCTGATTTGTTATTCTTTTTTTTGGGCGGAGGACTATTTTCAAGTTGTAAAGCATTTTCCATATTTAAATAATGCCAGATAAGTGAAATATTTGTCCATTGTCAGCTATTACACACACACACACACACACACACACACACACACACACACACACACACACACACACACACACACACACACACACACACACACACACACACACACCTTAGGATTCCCCTATGTATGGTCTGAAACACATTCAAGATTACGGATTGTCCTAGTATGGATTTTATTATTATTATTTAATCTGCTATAGAGGAGGAAAAAAGCAATTAGCCCACATGAAAAATTTAAGGGAGGGTCCCCGGTTCCAGTCCTCATTCAGACCAAGTACAGAGTGTCAACTGGTAGCTGGAGAGGTGCCAATTTACCTCCTGGCCACTGCCGAGCTGCCCTTGAGCAACTCACCAAACCCCCAACATGAACAGAAACTCTCACTTCATATAATTATTATATTTATACAATAATTAAGTAATCCTTAATGAATTAGGATAAATCAGATGGACTGATGAAAACAGATGTAATAAATCAAGTTCTTCCATAATTGGTCAGCTGTGAACAGGAGGTAGGGTGATTTGGAAATACATTGTCAGCCTTTTCAGATTGGATCACGGTGTTACAGACAGGACATCACTATAATGTGTCCGGTGGTCATCATAGTAATGTTTCACAAGTCAATTCCAGAATTCACATGCCAACCCTTTCTTCAACAGCTAACACTCACCAGCAACGAAGCATTTAAGATTATCTTTTGGGCCTTTATTTTTATAGGACAGTTTAAGACATGAAAGGAGAGAGAGAGAGAGAGAGAGAGAGGGGGGGCAGCGGGGAGAATGACATAAAGCTTTTATTAAATTTTACAAGATTACAGTTTATACACCAAACATCACAATATACAAAACAACAATGTTTTTGGGCCGCAGATCTGAATCAAACCCGTGTGTCGAGGAGTAAACCTCTATATATGGGCGCACGCTCTACCAACTGAGCTACCCAGGAGCCCAGCAACGAAACATTTAAAGGCAACATTTGCACTTACCGCCTTGTCTGTAACATCTTGAGCACTGGAGTTGAAAGCATCGGAGCAGCCAACAGAAACCCATTCTTCTTTATTTCTGTTATGGTTAGTTTTGTTGAAACTTTGAAACATAACCTGGTTTGTACAAGTCTACAGCCTGCCATGCTGCTGTTATACTGGGCATTTGACTAACAAAATGAGATTCGACTGATGATCCAAATCATCAACTTCAACCCCAAAAGCATTTATGGATTTAGCTACCCTACAGTAATTTAACATATAGCTTTATCCCATAATTGTCAAAGCTGCAGTTGGACGCTGTTCAGCAAAAGTGAAATTGTCTCGCTTTAATATAAGGTAAGGTACAGTACTGACAAGCTGATTGAGAAATAGGTCGCTACAGATCATATTTTTGCTTTTAAGAAGCTTCATGAAATAAAATTAGAAGTAGTATGCTTATTTTCAGGTGCATACTTGTATTTTGGGTTTCTACTAGAATATGTTTACATGCTTAATTATTCAAAAACCACTTCATTTTTCTCACACTGTCTGTTTGAATATACCTGTATTCACTGAAAAGCTCAGTCTTAGCGATTGTCTCTTTAAGCCCCCCTCCCGAAAAAGCTCAGTCTGCTCTGACTGGTCGGCGTCTCTGGGTCTTCGGCATCTGCGCTCTTCATAGCATGACGGGAAACGCCTGCTCTCAGCTGATCTAACAGCTGATTGGTTCAGAATCGACTCAACGTGATGACGTTTTATATAAACTTTTTATAGTTTTTGAAGGCTTATTCTGTACAGAACACATGTGTGGCTGATAGTTACGTTTAGACTAAATCTGTTCAGATTACAGATTTCTAGTCTGTTTATTAACATCAGCAACAGATCGCATGTAGAGCATTTTGACAGCTACTCTGTTTTTAAAAACAACTGGAGACTGTGTACAAGCTGATATATGGGGCTGATAACATTTTATTAAATCGAAATTGGACCTAACAGGACATAAGTGTTTCTGTGACTTCCTGTTCAGCCTGAAGGCTGCTGGAAACTGTCCGACTTTACGCAGCTTTTTGTCACCGCCCCCGGTTGCTGCCGCATGCTCTCGTCCACTTTACAGGCGAGGCACAGTTCATCTCGAACGAGCCTAGTGACTGTAACGACACTGTAGCTGCACTTTCTACATATATATTATATACTGTAGCTATAGTTGTGACATCACAACCGTACAGAAGTCCTGTTGGCTCGTTTAAAGGCACAGTTTTTGAATACAGGCTGTGTGCATTTCTCTGTGGATTGAGTGTTTTGATATTTATATAGCACCACAACCTGCTTTATGATAAAAAAAGACATGGAAATCTCACTTTTTACAATATGAGACCTTTAAAGGGTTACAACTACAGTAAATTGCCAGAAATGCCATGTCACATCTTAATGAACTACAGAACATCAGAAACTTTGGCTCAACTGTCAAAAAACAGCAGGTTAAAATTATAGTATGATAAGGGAAGAGCGTGTTCCTCACTTATTTTTTTTACCTGTAGTGTTCAGTAGGGGCTGTGTATTGGCAAGAATCTAGCGATACAATACATATCACGATACATGGGTCACGATTCAATATATTATATATTTCAATAAGGCGATGTATTGGGATTTTTTTAAAGAAAGAAAAAACTAATATTTAAAAAAAGACATGATGTGCATAAAAGTCAAAGAAGTTTACTTTAGGTAAACAATTCAGTACACAGAAAATCAAACTGCCAGTTTGGGATTGTGGTTCACAGGTTCTTAGTGAGCTAATGTTTATATGCTAAAGTAGGCCAAAGTTCAGCCATAGCTACATTGTTAGCTTCTAGCAAAAAGTCAGGCACTGCTAGGCAAGGACACTAGTTGTGCATCTCAGCATAGCCATCTAGCGGCAGGGGGTTTAAACACAACATAAATGTGAACCACTGTCTTACATGAATATTTTTGCACGTAAAAAAAACCCAAAAAAACGATATTGCGTTTTGGAAAATCAATATAGTATTGCTAAATAAAATATTGCGATACTCAAGTATATACATTTTTTCTTACACCCCTAGTGTTCAGTGGTGCAATATAAAAACATGTTTTGCCAATACAATACATAATACACAATTAAGTGCTCTTCATGTTATGGGATAATTTTGACGAGATTCATTATTTCTACATCCAGTATACTATAGATGCATAGATGTATCTACTATGGTTTGGCAGAGTTTATGTGAAAACTGTCAGAACAAAATGTCATAAAAAGGTGGTGAAGACGTCTACATGTCTTTTATACGTCTGACTAGTAGTTACACAGACAAAGAACTATTCGCTTTTGACATGTTGCCACATCGTAGCTCTTAAAAACACACTGGACATTTTTTTTTCATGTAGCATAAAAAGAAGTTATCCTACAATTACCAACCAAAGAGCCACTTCCCAGTGCTTTTAGCACCAGGTCTCTCTCAGACTGCAAAACCTTTTTTCCATTTAGTTGTTGCTGACATGTAAGGGGATCCACAAAGATTTATTAAACCCTTCACAAGGGTGATCTCTAAAAAGGTTTTAATGACAGAAAACACAATGTGCTGCCTCCTGGAGTAAAAGATGAGGAGACTATAATTAAGACACTTAAAAGCACAGGTTTTTGGAAACCCAACTTTTTCATTTGCACCGTTAAACTTGCTCCAGTTGATGAAAAGCATGTGTGATGTTTAAAAGCTCAGAACCTACTATCATACAATGCATGACAGTGGACAGTGAATATCCTAGTAATTTGTAGTAGTTTGGAATAATAATACTACTTTATTTTCTTCCCCAAAAGCATGTGATTAAAGACATTAGAACTTCAATTGGACTTATAATTTAAGGGAAATCAAATGTTTTTTCACTGGCATAGTCCAAACAGTGACCAAGGTTCATGATTAGAGATGGTCCGATACCATTTTTGGCTTCCCGATACCGATTCTGATACCTGAACTTGCGTATCGGCCGATACCGAGTACCGATCCGATACCAGTGTGTCATATATTTTATTATGTTTTAACAGCTGTACACTACTATCCCTGTATGGATGCAATATGATTTCTATCTTTGTTGTCTGTCTGGCTCAGGTTAAACTCTTTGTGAAACATGAACAAATACAAACAATGAATGCCACAGTACTTTCTTTTATTATCCAGTTTGACAGTCAGTTATAAACGGAAAAAGAACATAAACTACTTGAACGTAGATTTTCTTTAGGGCTTTATTAGTTGCTATCGGATCGGTGCATAAACTCCAGTACTTCCCGATACCGATACCAGCTTTTTAGGCAGTATCGGAGCCAATACCGATACTGGTATCGGTATCGGAACATCTCTATTCATGACCCTGTGATACCGCCACCCATGAAATGATACAGCAGCGACAAATATAGTAAGAGTGATCATTATCAAAACAATGCCTCCAGATCCCCTTTAATGTTTCTGTTATCTAAGCACTTTGACTTTTTTTGTGTGATGAGAGGCAAACACAAAAGACCAATCAATAGGGTGTCATTTCTAGGGTTGGGTACCGAAATGCAGTGCCAATAGGGCACCGGTTCCGACATAAACTGTTTTTTTTTTCAGAAGCATCGCTTCTGTATTTCCCTGTAGAGGATTCCAACACCAGGACGTAACAGTCTGATTGCAGCTGCCGTTGTTGGAAAAACCACACGGTGCGTTCACTTGAAATTCGCCAGCCTTGTGGTGCATTTTAAGTTATTGTAAAATACCCTTTTCCCATCTGGTGCTTGTTTTTGTCGTTTACCAGCAATTTACTGGTGAAATAAGTCATTGTTATAAGTTATTGTTATTACATTATTAATCAATCATTTAATTTTGACCATATGGCCTTAGCAATAAACAAGCCGTTCTTTTATGTTGCCAACTGTCGTTTTGTGCTCCTTTTTTATATTTTATATTATTTCGGTTCAGGCACCGGCACCATTTTAAAAGTATCAATTTAGCACCGGTATTGGAAAAAACCCAAACGATACCCAACCCTAGTGATTAAACAATGGTCACACCAACACCTTTATCCCAGTGCTAGGTAATGCTCTTCATGGCTAGGTAATGCTCTTTATGGCCCTTCATCAGTATACCTATAATGATCTGGCTGATTAACCTGCCAGGTTTGTTCAAAGACTGAATTACTGGTGTAGACATATCTAAAGCCACACTGGCCCAGCTCCCTTGTGTTTGTGTCTTTGCATTTGTAGAAATAACAATCAAAGGGGCTTCTTTTATATACTGAGGAGGTAAAGCCTTTGGTATTCATCTGTCCCTGAGTTCCAAGTTTCATTAAGGATAAAGATGTCTACATACTGCACTCCCTGATCCTTTAGTCAAACTTATTTAACATTAAAAAGACCTCATTATTTTTCAAAAAGAAATTGCCTACAGTGTGGTTTGTTTTTCCAAAAGCCCTTTTCCCTCGGCCTCGGTCTTGAATCCACTGGACTGGCATTGTAATAATGCCTGTCATCGCTGTAGCAACTGATAATGTTGCAACTCAGAAACCTATCTTGTCTAAATGTGATACAATATCTTTTAAATGGTTGGGAAATTAAATGAAGCCCATTAATTTAATGGTTAATGCCCCTGCACTTTGTTACATTGACAGAGGTGAGCAGAATGGCTCAGTGCTCACCTCAAAACAATGTGATTATGAATATAAATGTGAATGTGCCTGTACACCCTCAACCTATCCAGGTTTTTCCTTTACTAGTAATTAGCAAGTATAGAAAATGATTCATTGATTACTTAAAGAGGAACATATGGAGACATATTGTATAATGCTTATTTTCAGGTAACACCACCACTTACACGTACTACTAAGTATTTGTTTTGTTTAGTTTTCATTCCCAAAGCCCACTTTTCAGCAACGAAGATCTTGATCCTGAATTAAAATGCTTGCTTTGTATGATATAAATATACAGTATATACCACGTTTGTTTTAGAAATTAAAAATTCCAATCTCTTCCACAACTTACACGCTTCTGTTAACACGATCCAATGCACAAAAGCAATCAGTCAGTCTGAATGAAGGGAACCAGTTCACATTGGGGGATAAGCCATTTCAAATGAATCTAATAGATATTTTGGTTGGTTTTGGCAGGCTTTAAAAAAAAAAAAAAAAGAAACAACACCATCAAAGCACAACACCAGCAATAGAAAATCGACAAGAAGAAGTAAAACCCCTTAAAATTCAGGGGAGCAGCTGGACCTGGTCATACAAAGGGTGACACCATTCCTCCAAAACTCTGCTGGTTGTCCAAATGATACATTAATCACACAGCAAATCAAATCAAATCACTCAGTTGTTAAGTCTCAGTGACGATCCCCTGTGCATCACCAACAGACCAGTAAAAATGTTAGATTATGTTAGATATTAGATTTATTAAAAGATCAGACACTATTAAAATGGTTTATTATTTGAGAGTAGAGCTATTTCCACAAAATGTATCCATTTGCAATAAATTGTCAATTCTTTAATAATTGAGGGCAGGAAGAGTTGGGCATCAAACCGGTTCTCAACTTATCTAACAATTATACAACTACTTGCACTATCAATAAACACACCAAGGTATTTATAGCGGAGATAATCTGATCCATTTCCCCACTGATCTCCATGTGTGATGGGGCCACTGTTGTTTTCATGCTGACTGCTGCAGTTAATTGACTGTCACCCTTTATGATCCATTATGATGAGAAAAATCTAAAAGCCATCCGGCTAATTTAATCAAGACAAGTCAGTCTCATGTTATCTGGGCAAATTAATAAATGGGTGGGGACAGAATTGCAACATAATTGCATTTGCCTGCCCTATGATGATTTTCTCTCAGGATTCCCTGTTATTGAAACACAGACATAAAACAAGCAGTTGTAGCAGTCCAACTATGTTTAATGTAACCTCCGCAAAACAGGAGGGCAAAAAAGAAATTGACACAGGAGCAAAACTGTAATATATAAGGTACACTCTACCTCCCTTAGTGCACATTAGCACATTTTTTTTGTACAAATAATACCAGCCTTTCACAGCAAGTGTTGATACTGTATATATTTTAAAGATGTTTTCAGCCAGAGTGTACAGAGTCAGTGCCATTTTGTCTCATGTTTTAGCCAAAAAACAGTTGTCCTATTTTTGTCTGAATATCAGGCTGCCGGCTGCCCCTCAGGGGTTTACCCCTGTGGCATGTGTGACCATAGCTAGACACTCTTCATTCCAGGGAGCGAGATACACAACGGCATAAGGAAAGGGTCAACATTCTGTTTAACTTTTATTTTCCACATACAGTATGTATGTCACATGCTCCCTCGCGGATCTCCTAGCTCTCTGTGGAGTGGTTAGACCAACCCTGTTGAAAAATGTATGAATCTACAAAGAAATCCAATAAAGTGTAAGTGTATATATGCTGTACTGTATGTCCTTGTCTTCTTTAACCGATAGTCTTGAGCCATGTGAGGTTGTAATGAATGAGACGGCTTTAGTTGCCATTGATTTGAACACATCAATGTAGATGTTGAACTGCAGAGATGCAAACAGTAAAGACACACAGCTTGCTTGTACACAAACTATTTGTGTTTATCCTTAAAGCTGCACTAACTCATATTTTTATAACAACAATGGATCTCATAATTTTGTGTAATGTTAAAAGGGTCAAAGTAACACAATCAGAGAATTGACCTGCAATTCAGCTCAGCTCGAGGAGGAGTTGTAATGTGTTACAGCTCATTGCTTTGCTTTGGTTTAACGGCTCGCTACTTTACTGTTGTGGATTACTCCGCTCTCAAAGCATCATTTTTGGTGGCAGCAGGCAGCTGTTTTCAGTGGAAAAGCTCTAATAAACCCACTGTACATTATAGAAAACTGACAAAGTCGGCAACTTGTGGGTGAACAAAGAATCAGATGTTTCTCTTAGGAGTTTGTGAAGACTGAAAACCAAGGTAAAAAGAGAGTGAATATTGGACATGCATTTACCGTATCAGGTGGCGAAAAAACACACCATATGTGTACAGTAAATATATTTATAATCAAAATGGGTAAAAAACAAAAGAATTGGAACTCAAGGTCCACAAAGTTACATTTTGTGGAGTTTTCAAATGCATCTCACAGTCTTCCTTAGCGGACCATTGACACATTCTTCTTCATTGTCACAGTTAAATGTTTTAAACCTGAAGTTGTGGACAGACGTGCGGGGACATGCACTTGATTTGACACCTGTCAGTCTGCCACAAGATGATGTGTGGCATCATGAATTTCCTCTCAACAGCCTCTCACAATGTATTCTCAGACAGCTTTTCCTGGCCACCCCTCTCCACGCCTCATCTAAGATATATTCTCCCCTCCTGTAACATGTTATGACAGGCTGTGTGCGGAGCATTTAAAGCATTGGCTCGAGTGACACTCGTGTCCAGATAAACTATGGGGCTGTGGTGGACCTGCGTATTAGACCTGTGGACAATAAATCTATATGATGCATGGCACCGCACCTCATCTCCTAAAAGCCACGGGCGTATTAAGTTGCAGAGCAACAGTGCCCACTCTCCCAAGGTCAATGTGAGAGGGGAGGGCAACGGTAATGGAGGAGGGGCGGGGGGAGGAGGGGGAGTGAGAGGGCCAGAGTGGAGGAGAGGGAGAAAGGTAGAACAAACCCCTTCATGTTGTTGACCCTTCGCTCCTCTCGCTACATCCGCTCTCTCCTACTACTCCTTTTGTTTTCTCTCCATGACTCTGAGATGTCATCATGTTTTCTATCTGACAATATGGCAGTGGTTGGAGCACTTGCATACAAAGATCAACTGTATATTTACTCTCTCCCTGTGGATTATTTGAATGCACCTTGAATGCGATACCTGGTGACACTTCAACCTTGAGTTGTGCACGCTTTGGGCCTGCTTAATGACAACAGAAACAAAGCATCAAGGCCTTCATAATCTGTCTGCAAAGCAGGATAAACAAATCAAATGAACTGATTCCAGGCCTGATACTGAAACAGTGGCAGTCTGGAAGAGGAAATACAACGATTTAATGAACTACACAAAGATACAAAACCAAATTGAAATTGGCAGCAGTTGTATAATGTTTGCAACTTGCAGCTTTGCTTCAGACTTACCATCCTCACTCTATTCATCCTCACTTACGTAACCACCAGTATCACAGAATGTTATATGGGGCTAACTATACTTTACCCTCGCTATCCACATGTATATTCTTAAATCTGTTGATGCTACTGTATGCATCTTTACTAGATTTGTATACTGTCTCTGGGTTAAATTTACCTAGGAGTTAGATGGGGATTAAATATATTCACTTCTGTATTGAGCCTCCTTAGGGATAAATTCTATCAAAATACAGTAGAATAAAAACTTTTGGTCCTTTGCATGACCCTAGTATCCTGACAACTATACATGACACAGATGTAGATTGCACTTTTAAAAACAGAGTTTACAAAGTGCTTTGACAGACAAAGCAATCTGTGAGGCAAGGCTGTTGGAGCAACAGGATAACTAGTGATATTCCCAAAAGAGAAACAATTAGCTAGCTGTTGTAACTGAGAGTGGGTCTGGGGAAGGTTCATTTACAGCCCATTTCCAAAGGGGTGTCACCAGCGGACGCCGCTCAAATGCCTCTGGGCGCAATTGGATAGTCCTTCAACCAATCAGACCAACGATCCGGGTGACGTAGCAGCGATAGCGGCATCAACGGGTTGCTTCGCTTCGGTGGCCGTCATGTTGAATGTAAACAAAAAGCTGCTCGCCGTTGCTGCGCTATTGTCATTGTGTAAAGCCCGCCTCAACGGTTGTGATTGGTGCTTCAATTTGGGCAAAATTGGAAATGGGCTTGAAAGGGCTCTTGGCCAGATTGACTTGCAGAGCAAATCTCAAATTTGCCAGAAGTTAGTCAGGGTTTTCGCAGGCTAACAATTAGCTGCATTGCTCATGGTCTTTTGAGAGGCTTAATGAAATGTAATTGGAGCCTGGATCTGCAGCTGTTTTCTAACTTAAAGGAGCAGCATCTAGCTGTAAAGTTGCAGACTGCAACTAACCGCTCACCCCTCCCTTTCTAAATGTGTAATAAAACCCACGGTGGCTTTCAGTTAAAGTAAAAACCTGAAAGGCCCTCTCTAGAGACAGTTTTTGGTCTGTCATTCTGGGCTATTATAGAAACATAGAGGTGCAACATGGCGGGTTCCGTGGAATAGGACCCACTTCTTATGTAGATATGAAGGGCTCATTATTAACTAACGAAAAGACAACATTTCTAAGTTTCAGGTGATTACACTAATGAAAACATAGATATGAATATTATATACCATCTACCAAATAGATCCCGCTAAAACCTACACACAGCTCGTTTAAATTTAGATTTAAAAGTTGATCTGTAATTGCAGATTAGGCTGCGGAAAAAGCACATTATACATAATGACAATAAACGCAGAAACATAATGCACTTTAATTAAAGACATGGCAAACTTTAGCAAATGTAAGTTGGTAAGATGGGACCTCTCTGTGGGCACATGGAGACAGGACAGCTCTGGAGGGAAAAAAAAAGGTTATTAAGAAATGTAACAATCGTTCCATCTCAGATTCAGGCTAAGAGATAAGACAGAATAATACCATAACATGATAACAACGGTCCATAACAAATTGAATACATGGGATAATAACCATAAAACAGCCTTTTTTCTGATTTACATGTAACATAGGTCCTCTGTGTTGCCCTCCTAACCACATTTGTACTATATTTTCCTGAACATCTCCCCAGAGTCAGCCACCGAGTTGACCTAAAAATCCAACTAAATACCAACTGCCCAGTCCCACTGAGATGATTAGATGGTGGTGGTATTCACAATATAACCCAAGTGTCTTAATTCAGCCCAATTACAGGTAGGACTGTGTATGGGGAAGATGTCAGAGTAAATGTCACTGTACAGTTTTCACGGGTAATTACCCTGCTTCAGTGTGGCAAGGGGGCTATTTGGTGGGAAGGGATTAGAACAGATCATGAAGCAGAAGAATAAGGCTCCCATCTGATTCCGTAACTTTCCAGGGGGCACATTTTTACCCGGCCATGTGTAAGTAACAACACTGCTCTAACACCAAATGCCAGCACTTGATCACAAATAATTGCATTTAATGACTAATGACTAATTGCTGACATTTTGAACCTGTGCTTGACCTTTTCAGTGGATCATATTGTTGGTGTCTGTGCTGTATTGTACAAGTACGGCAGCAGCAGAAATATGCACAGAAAGCATCCAAAAGAGACTTGAACTTCTGTTTTACCTGCTGCCAGACACAAACTGTTCTCTTAGGAAGTAATTAGAGCACTTTTGTATCTGCTAACTGCTACTTTAAAAACTTAACAAGATATTCTTTTTTTGAAACTTTCCCCAATTAAGATTTGGATACGCTGTCCTTTCTCCACCAAATAAAAAAACTTCTACATTTTGTAGCACTTTATCTGTCACCCATGGTAGCAGATGAGGTTAGTTTAGCACTGCAGTGGACCAGACAGTTGGTCCATATTATGTTAGTTTGACTGTGAAGGGAGAAAAGATTTAGTAGCACTGGGTGTGCTAGAGTAACTGCAAACAAGGATTGCTGCTTCTCTTAGCCAGTGCTCAAATATAAGGACACCATAAGGGTAGATGCCTGACACTCATGTTTTAGCATTCCACTGCTCCTCATTATTCCAGTCTGAATCTGCCAAACCCGGAGTATATGCTTTCAGTGCTGGCAGATGGAAAAATTATGATTCCATTTCACAGATAGAGTCAACCAAAGCAGAAAAGAAAAAAAGTTATTGGACAGCAGAAAATATGCCTGAATTGATTTCCTCTGTGGAGAAAAAACAGCTTACATGTGAAATATCCAAACCTCTGGATATCTATGACAGCCCAGAGTCATGCTGAGTTTACTTCTGCTTTACCAAGTATTACACAATTCTCCTAAGTAACCTCATCACTATTTTCTGGTCTAAAACAACACCAAATGGCGTCGCCTCCTTTGACACAGGAGTGACTGTGTGTGTGGCTAAATCTAAACAATGAGTCAGCACCTTATTTCCATGTGCCAAATAATGAACAATAGATTTGATTTTAAAATAAACTTAAGACAAGTGTGGAGGCTGTAAATTAACTTGATTTCTAGTTTGACCTGTGAGTCACCTAGTGCATTTTATTAATTAGACTTACTTGTCATTTATATAGTAAATTATGCTGAGCTCATATTTTAATGCTACATTTATGACCTGAATCAAAGACGTTAACTGCTCACAGCTTTGTACTCTTCAATTAAATTATTGAGTGCAAAACTGCAATTTAAAATGCAGACAAACTAGAATAAACAGTTGATCAGTGGAGCAGCCACTGCTGCTGATCGGCTCTTAGTTCAGCACCACGGACAGCGCCGCGCATCAATACGTGCTCAGGGGACGTTTAAGCAGCACCAGGAGAGAAAGAACAGCTCCTGAATTTTTAAGGTGGACTTTCTCTGAATCGAGCTCTGAGCGGGATGACTTGTGTGCAGCGCTGTCTTTGAGCCACATGATAATCGTCTGATTGGTCTGCCGCTAGATATCCATGCTGTCCTCTTCTCCACTGAACCACCAGCGTGCTCCGCCCCTGCCCTCTACCCAGATGTCAGCTGCTGGAGAGCGGCCAACAGTGATTTAAATACGGACAGAGAGGGAAGCTGTCTGTGTGAGAGACAGCAGCGTCTAAGGGAAGAGTGAAGTGGGCCACACTTTTTTTTTTTAATTTTCGAACACCCCCCTTCCACTGAAGTGTTGCTATCCCCAACAAAAACACTTTTTATTGTCCAACATTTCTGTGTGGCTCTACTTTTTCCACTTGGCATTTCTTACAGCAACAAGTGTTGCTGGCTACCAGCGACAGCTTATCCATTTTTCCAAACACAGAAAAAAAAAGAAAATGCCAACGACATATTAGCTGCCTTTCAGTGCACAGTGTGTGCCACAGCCGTGACACCGGGCTGCGATGATCGTGTCCAACGTGAGCCTGAGCGGCTGCGCAGGGGTCAACAGCGCTCTGTGTGCCGCAGCCGGGGAAGGGCACTTCGGGGGAGGCTCACACCGGACCACCCTCACACCGACAGGAAACCTGATCGTGGCTGTGTGCCTGGGCTTCATCGGCACTTTCGGATTTATGAACAACCTGTTAGTGCTGGTGCTCTACTGCCGCTACAAGATGCTGCGGTCGCCCATCAACCTGCTCCTGATTAACATTACCATCAGCGACCTGCTGGTGTGCGTACTGGGGACTCCGTTCAGCTTCGCCGCCAGCATGCAGGGAAGGTGGCTCATAGGAGAAGGCGGCTGCGTATGGTACGGCTTCGCCAACTCCCTCTTTGGTGAGTAGAAATGCGGAATCTAAGTAGCGATATTCATTTGGACGTTTTAATTTTGTGTTTCTGTTACATCTGTGGACTACTGTATTTATGGTTTTATTTCAGATGCTGTTAGTGATGGCGCGCTTGGATCCTTTGCAGAGCACTGCGGTTGTTAGTAGGATGTTTAGCTTAATTTCTGGGGTCGCAATTAAGGATTTAGAAAACAATTATATTAAAAGTTATATGCCTATCACGCCCTTTGTGAAGTGCACGCTGCGTCTTATGGTGATAAACTTTCAGAAGAGCCTGAACATCGGCGTAGGCCACATGAATTGAAGAATGAGAAAATAAACCATTATTTGGCCAAATTGATTAGGTTTGTATTCTTCCGCATTCTTAAACAATGTCCTTCCTTCGTTTTCTGAAATTTTAGGTGGGACCATGTTCTGTCATAACAGAAATTGTTAAGGTCTTGGTAAAGATGCGGATTGTTTTATCTGTTGTTTGCGAAAAAACGTAATTCACCACTGCACGTAGGAGCGATGTTGCGGATCATAGCCTACTTAGATAGGATGCACATCCACTATCGCGGTCCCGGATGATGCCTGCAAAGATTTTGTGTCCAGGTAATGAGCTGTAATAAGTCTTGTGTGGTTCTTCATGGTGCGGTACTGTTCATCATCTCCGAATGGGTCTGCATGGCAGACTGTTGAATCACTTCCAGCCACTTCCTAAGCTGCACGTGCATTTTCATAAGATAGCTGGAGGTATTCGGGAAGCATATGGTGTGCTTAGCGCTCCCTTCACAGACGCCAAGTAATTTGTTCAAATGTCATTAGGAACTCTGTCACACAGGACTGTCAGTGGGTGATTTGGCTGCTGCACGTACTGTATATGAAGCAATGTGCTATGGCAGCTTAATGCTTGTTACCATACAGTTGAGTGTCTGCAGCGGAGGTTCATTTAGCTGCCCGTGCAGGTCTGTGGTGGGCTGTGGGGACACGGTCTTAGCCCATGAGCAGGCTATGGCAGATGCATCAGCATTTGTTGCAGAATAAAATCACCCAGGGGAAATCTTTAATGAGAAAAGGGGACTCTGGTACTTTGCTCAAGAGTGTTGATATCGATGCAAATGGGGAACAATGAAGCAACTGAGAACAAGGGACTCTCTCTCTCACCTGGAACTGGGCCAGGCTGGGATGCTGAGGGGAAAAAAAGCTTAGTGTTAATTTTTGGAGGGACAGGGGTGCTATGTTAAAGTTGCAAATATGAAGTTCTGTATTAAAGGAACATAGACAGAATAATATAATTTCCCCTGAGCACTCTATCCCTCAACGCTTCAATTTGAGTAATTTGGATGAAATTAGTTTGATGCAAAATTCAAGAGAAAACTAATTTGCAAATAGAATTTTCAACAATAAGGCTCTTCTATCCTCAGGAGTTATTGGCCTGATTGAAAGTTCAAGGCTTTCTTGTTGTGGTCCCACTAATTGCTTTAAAAGCTTTTCAAGGCATCCAAAACAACCTTTGAAGACCTGAGGCTTGTACTACGAAGCAGGATTTGGCGTTAATGAGTTAACTTCAGGTTCAACCCAGGGTTTTCTGTACCACGACGGTAGATTAGTGGTTACCGGGTTCAATCGCCGTGTTAACTTATGCTGAACACCTAACCTGGTCCGGGAGCAGGTTAAATTGGAGATTAGAGATCAAGTGGTGTAAAAGCACCGCCTACTGACCAATCAATACTCGATTGATAACGGCGTCACCATTCTTTAGAAAATCAGGCGGAGCTCAGTGCGCGGAGAGAGAGAGGGGTGCGCTCATAAAAGTTAAAACATTTAGAGACAAACAACCCCGTTAACATTCACTGATGGGTATCTTTATGAAAGATTTTGATTTTTAAGTGGAGGGAATTACATGTAGGCTATGCTTCTTCTGCCGTCTGTTGCCAATACGCACATTGGTTAGAATTATGTTTTGATATTTTTTTATTTTCTCTCACAATCGCTTACCACTGCTGGCTGGGGTTGCAACTGAAATAAAAAGCTAAAGCAACGACAATTCATGGAAAGCAAAAGTGTAATTATGGTCAGATCTTGTGCCTGACTGAAGTGGTCAAATTATAACTGACTTTGCCACTTTATTTCAACAATACAACCCACATAAATGAACCACGTCACTGGTAAACATGGTCGGCTTCTTTAAAAAATGAATTCCTAAGTTCATTGGTCATTGTATTAAAAAATGCCAACATTGTGAATGGATTTCAACAGCATAAAAAAATTAAATATGTAGAGAATTTCAGAGACCGAGACATTTCTTTACACGTGCTGAAGGTCCATAGTCAGCGCCCTTAGCTTTAGTCTGACAAAGTTTGTATGAATAGCTCATAAATCTCACACACAAAGGTTCTCTCTCACTCACTTCAGCGCATTTAATCTCCTGATGTTTAAAGCCTAGCTCAAAAGGGGAGCCCCTATTGCTAGCCATGCAGCCACAATCTAAACAACACACAAGCCAACCGTCGAGGCTTCTGATACAAGTAACTAAACATTTTGAGTCGGGCTGTATCGAAATTCTGAAGCTGTTATCGCCGTATTTTTCCCATGACGAATAATTTCATACATTTTCAATAAATAGCCATAATAGTTCCCCCTTTGTGTTTCCTATATTTATTTTAAAATAACAAAAGTTAACACTTTTGAATTAGCAAAAAAATATCTCACCTTCAATATTTTAGCCTATTTACAGTACAATGAGCAAATGAACTATGAGGACAAAAAAATAAACTAATCACAAAAAATGTAATTATCGTTAATTTATCGTTAGAGGTAAAATGTGCAATCGTGCAGCCCTAGTTTTGAGCCTTTTGTCCTTATCTAGAGAAGAATTAACACACGCTGAGCCACCTCCAACTGATGTTAAGAAACTGGGAAAAAGAGATAAAAACAAAAAGGGTCAAATGATGGAAGCTGTATTGTTGCTTGTCTGCCCCTCTGTGACTCTGGGACTGTGCATTTGCACATCTGACAGCAGATCATGGGCGGATTGTAAGACAATGGGCCCCTGGGCAAAGACATGTAAACTGTCCCCCATCTCCTAAGGACAAGACAACCACACTGTAAAAGATACACACTTTGTGTCCATTTGTGGTTGTTTCACATCTCTTTGTTGTCATTTTGTGTCTCTTTGTGGCAGTTCTGTGTTCCTTTCCTGGCTTTTCTTACATGGTTGCCCCATTGCTTTCCTTGATCAACAGTACTGCTACAATTTTCACCCAGTTTGTTCAACTTGATTAAATGGAATTTTCCTTTGCTTAAGGGCCTCTTGAATCTGTCAAACTTTTAAATTGAAAACAGAGCACCACTTCCTCTGGGATAAGTTAGCAAATTTCAAAACAGGATTACTTCATTTCAGTCATGTCGCACAGAATAAAGTGAGCCCCAGACGTTTCTCAGTATCTGAAATGTACTTTGATTTTATCTGCTGTCTCGCTAACCCGAGTGCTATGTTGAGCAGCATCTAAAGATGTGCAACGCTGTCATCCACAAGGAACCAATTTATTAAAATCTGTCTGACAGGACTTTGGTTTCTACAAGCTAAAACAGAGCAGGGATGGAGAGATGGAGAGAGAGAGAGAGAGAGAGAGAGAGAGAGAGAGAGAGAGAGAGAGAGAGAGAGAGAGTGCGAGAGAGAGGACTCATTAAAACCTCCATTGGTTATGGATGAGTAATTCCTCAATGGGCTCATAAAAAAAACAGAGTGAAAGAAGTGAAATTGATTGTTTAGATTAAAAATCCTGCTTGCTGCCTTGACAAAATGACTGTGTCTTTCTTCACCAAATCTCTAAAAAGCCTTTCTGAATGATCGATGTTCCTTCAACTTAGAGGGCATCACTGTGAATGACAAAATACATTGTTACCCAGGTGTTGGGACATTGTATTCCTGCTCCCTTGTGACATTGATTCTACTTTATGCTGCTTTTAGCCTATAAAGTGTTACGATTTTTGAATAACTGAACAATAGAAGATGCACCGCTTTGACTTTATGCCAAGAGCACACACTGAAGACATGTGAAGATGTGTATGTCTCACACCCTGTACTTTTCACTTTGCAATCACCCTGCTGGCATCCATTTAGCCACTTCACCTCTTCTGTCCAACTCCTTGCATCTCTCTCTCTTTCTCTCTCTCTCTACGGGTTATTGGCTGCATGTAAACGTAGTCAGTGACTACGTTTACATGCAGTAAATAACCCGTTCAAAACCGGAATATTAGCAATAACCCGGTCGCGCACGGCCATGTAAACACAGGCAAAAACACGAATATGCTCATATTTCGGTTTTTAAAAACATGAAAATGATCCCTGTTTCCCTTTTCTAACCCGAAATTTTGGTCATGTAAACGCGTATCGGCATATCCCCATCAAAAGGAACATTGATTTGTGTTCTGCGCATGTTCAATTCGCAAGGAATCTTGGTCTTTTGAGTAGAGGAACTTCTTGTATGCGCCAGAAAACATAGTTATAATAATAATAATATACTATAATAATATAGTTATATATAAATGTCAATGCAGAAAACCTGCGCGCAGTATACCGGAAGTAAACAAGAAGTAGAGGTAAACATGGCGAGACGCAGCACAGCACCACACTTTTGGAGAGAGGAGGAAACCAATTTCTTTATTAGTGTGGTGAAAACTATGAATATAATGTCTTTTGTTGACGGCAGAAAGTACCGAGATAGTGAGATTTATAAGAAGGTGACCGAAGTTATTGCGTCTCAAGGTTGTCCGTACGTCCAGACGCTAACCGTGCGTCGCCGTTTACATCGGGATATTGCCAATTGATTACAAATTTCATGTATACAGGAGTAACTCTCTCTGCTCACGCATGTAAACGGGTTATTCTGAATGTTTCAGAAACCCGAATAGTAACCTTAACCCGACCATAACCCGAAAATTGACAGCTTGTAAACGTAGTCAGTGAACCTCTATTGTCTTCCATTATACTCTGGAGGAACAGGAGAGGATCTTTATTCTTTATTTGTCACAAGGTCTGCATGTTCCTGCATAAAGTTGGCTGCCTCCTCCTGCCTCAAGTGGACTCTGCACACAGTCACTGGATTAACCTTGTACCGCTGGGCCCACTTACTGCATACTGAAGTTAGATTTCCGTGCTGCATGCACACTAACACATGAACCAGCACAGATGCGGGCATTGAAATGGATGACCATGTACTTTAAAAAGGGAGAGGAAGTGCATGTGCATCACGCAGGCACAGGCAACACCTGGCCTGAGTGATGTTAATTTGTTGCAACGGTAAGAAGAAGTCTCAGCAGGGAGAAAGAAAGCAGAACAAAGCCGCTCCGCCATTAATGTCAGAGTGAGAGAGCCAGCTAATGAGCCTGTGTAATTAATAGTATATTAAAGCTGAGAACTGTTAAGTTAAAAGACGTGTTCGTTTGATTTCTGAGGAGGAAGGAGAGCCTTGGGTCCAATTGAAAGTTTAAGCAAAAGGTTTAATGAACAACACGATGAAAACGACATGACAAAAACAATCAAACATAAAACATGAAACACAGCCAGCAGTGGACTACAAGACATGCTTCCCCTTGTGGGGTCACAATTTGCAGCCCTGAAACATGACAAAACAAATACACTGTAAAGAAGCGGTCTGCTAACATGCTTCCCCTTGCGGGGTCACAGTTGCAGCCCTAAATTCACCTCTGTTTCCGAATTATATTCCTTTAGGATTGTGGGTGTTTCCTTGAATGGAAACTATCCCAGGTTGAAGACACACCTTCTGATTTCAGGTTTACTCCAGTTCACAGACAAAGGTTGTTTATCATGGTAGTGCCACTTCTATTCAAGTTTACAGAGATACACATTTTCTTTGTTCTAATCAAGTCTGGCCTAGCACGGAGTGGCTCCCCAAAAGGCAGAAACAATAGGTCTCCGTGTGTGGGGACAAGGAGCTTTCTCCAGTATGCTAAATGACAGATATGACCTAATGACTCTTTAGAAGCTTGAGTAGGTGTGAGCCAGACCAATGCTAATTAGTGTAATTATTGGATTAGAGTTAGCTGCAGGCTGCATAAGACCAAAAGTATTGTTTTCAAAATATAAGCATGGTTTTAACTTTTTTTAACTTCAACAGAACCTTACATCAGACGAAAATATGTTGTGGGTGATGGGTGTCTGGTTTGAGTCGGACATGTACACGCAGAGAGTGACTTGCCAAAGCAGTCATCCTTAACATAATCCAGACATTTGCAATCTCTCTTTTTACTCGTTAGTGCTGTCCCAGTAGTTCTGGTAGTTGATAAAACGCCTGTGATGACTGAGGGAAAAGACACTGGGATTTATAGAGCAAACTGCTTCATTTGATCCTGTGTTTTTAATTCAAACTGTCTTTCCCTGGATATATCAGACAAGTGATACTGAACCAGATGCTTTCTAAAAGACAAAAAAAAACAGAAACAGTGCGGGGACATCAGAGAGACGGCAGAACAAAGATGTTCCTTTTTTATTTCAGACATTATCAGATCATAAGAGGATGAGAAGATGGGTTGTACGGGTGTCTTTCACTATGACATTACATTGCCTTGAGTAAAGATTTTCTTGTCACCCATACTGTGTCACGAGAGAAAGAGCTGTTCTCATCAGGACATGTGATGGGAGCAGCTGATATAATCAAATTTTCATATCAAAAGTGATAAATCATAATCAACTACAACACGTTTGTAGAGCTTCAGGGTTTGAAGGTTGCTGTCTGTTGGTGCAGCATCGTGATCATTGCCAGAATAAAATATTGATGCCTCGGGTATGTGTCATGGAGAGCTGCTAATCAGCTGCAGTTTTGAGAAATAGTGATTGGATTTGGCTCCATTTATACTAGATGTTATCAGTCTTCTTAAAGATGTGCTACACCACAAGCTCCCAGACTGGATGTTAGACTATGTTAGAGGTGTCCTATTAGATATTTGAAATATACCTCCCAGTCAATCAGAAAAGAGCTTTCTGTCTGCTTCTTTAATGCCTGCTCCAAAACAGACTGGAGAAAAGGCTGCTTCTCTCAGGTTGTGGTTCAAGGTAACATGTTGCTATTGCACTATATACTATTGATGACAGCTGGCTATAAACACTATCACAAATATTTTAGCTTGAGGTCAGCCATCTCACTTGTTTACAAAACCGTTCTCCTACGGTTTTATTTGAAAGTTAACAGAGTGCAGACGGAGAATACCAGAGGATACATGACAGGCAGGATGAGATAGGATATCAATGAACAGGGTAGAAAGCGTCTTTTTGTCAAAATATGTTTGGGATTGGTTGCTATGAGTCAGTCAGTCGAGGTCAAAGACAAACACAAGTGGGTTGTTTTAAAACTGTGTTGACTTTGTAATATTGCAGTCACAGAGCTAAAAGCCTGGAGTTAAGCAGTCTGAGCAAGAAAAACAACATAAGTGCAAAATCTGGGGGCGGGGGGGACAAGCATAACACGCTGTGCCGAAGAGACTCTGCAGTCAGGGGTTCAACGCAGTGTGGTCAATGTATTTTCACACAGAGAGACACAAAAACATTTTGCAGAACCATCATATTTAATCCCAGAGCTCAATTTGTTTCCATCTTGTTTTCTTACTCTTTCCCTCTATTCATTCATCGTGCTAAGTCGTCATGGCGTGGACCGCCTATTTAAAAAGGAACATCCAGTTCAGCTTCGCTGCATTGCCGCTGATAATCAATGGGCATGAAGGATGGCCTTGTGGATAACAATGGCTTCATAAAAAAAGAAAAGGCAGAAGGGTCCCCATGAACACTGAGCTCCAGGCTCCTGTGCCTCTGAAATACTGAGAAAGAAAGGCACAGTTAGGGAGGGAGGGAGAGAGAGAGCGCTTCTAAAAAAACTTCTGTTTCCCGCATTGCTTCTGTCAAGCAGACACTACAGGTAGACATTACAGGTAGTGCTGCTGTTTATGATTTACAGCATTGTGTATCCGCGGCATGTCAACCGAAATATTTGACGATTCCACAACCACGTTTGCTATGGTCAATGGTCAATTTAAAAAAAAGTTGTATACACACACACTGACAATGTTTAAAACACAAAATCAAAACCCATTCTCTCTTTAAAACTTTAAACCATAAAGCTACTTTCAGCTGCACTTTGGGTTTCAGAAAGAGCTTTATATCACAGTTACTGTGCATGTTTTTTCTCACCACAGTAGATAAACATGTCTATCTCTATTTGATGGCCCCATTAAATGTGAAGTACAAAAGTCAGGGTAAAAAAAAAAAAAAAGTATAATCACCCCTGCACATGCTTTCTACAGTGTTATCTAGCAGCCTTACAGAGGGGAGGGAGGGGCTGCTCCTCTGCTCCTCAGTCACAGAACAGAAGAGAGAGGTGACTGTTTTGGGGCCACAGGAGAGAAATACCTTGCATGCTTGCTGGACAATACTGGCGACTTTTTTTTACAGAAAGTTGCTGTCTTTTCATCAGAAAATCGCCAGATTTGTCACTAGTCGCTTTTGTGAAAAAAAGTCGCTTAAGGGGGTCTGAAAAGTCGCAAAAGTTGGCAACACGGCCCACACACACACACATGCTGGCTTGACGCACACACCAGCACACAACTATAAACATCAGACCACTTACGTAGGCTATGGTGAATGCTCCGAACTTCCTGTCGAAAGCTGTTTGTGTTTAATCCAGGGTCTGACTTTTCATTTTTTTTTTTTAACTTAAGTTTGATACCAATATAGGTCTTACTGAAGGCATTTAATGGTCAAACTATTATTAATAAATATTCGAATATTAATATTAATAAACAAACTTTGAATATGATTTTGGGACAAAAGTCAAAGCCCTAATATGTGTCTACCCTGCAGGCATCGTCTCCCTGATCTCCCTGGCTGTCCTCTCCTATGAGCGCTACAGCACCATGGTGGCGCCCACTGAGGCGGACTCCTCCAACTACCGTAAGATCTCCCTGGGCATCACCCTATCCTGGGTCTACTCCCTCATCTGGACCGTGCCGCCACTTTTTGGCTGGAGCAACTATGGTCCCGAGGGTCCTGGGACCACCTGCTCTGTCAACTGGACGGCCAAGACGGCGAACAACATATCTTACATCATCTGCCTGTTTGTCTTCTGCCTTATTGTGCCGTTCCTGGTGATCGTGTTCTGCTATGGGAAGCTGCTGTGCGCCATCAGACAGGTGAGGCAATATGGGGACGGGCAAGGCTTCCACTTAACCTGCAATAGGTGCTCCTTTAATACTGGCTGCCGTGTTAAAGGTCAAACGTGGTGGGAATTTCAACACTAAAACCATATATTCCACATCCCATTAACCCAGTTACTTAAGGAGATAAAATAATAAGTACGTACTAGTAACAGATCACATGAAAGTGTTTCTGACAACAGAACTTAGAACAATAAAAACATATATATATTCCCATAATGTCCTTTACAGCCTCAATACAGATAGTGCCCCCTACTGCCAGAAACTGCCAAAAACTAAGCAGATTTTAAACAAATGCTAAATAAATGGCTGAATTTATATAATGTTTTTATCCAAAGTGCTTTATAATTTGCCTCTGAATCACCTATTCAAACCCACCCACAGTGACTCAATACAGTTTATGTGGCGTTATTGTTAATGGTAATGACAACATCTTAAATGTCTTAATACTAGTGGTTTATTGAGGTTAAAATGTGACACGTTGCAATTTTAAATTTGACAAACTGGTACACTTTTACCCACAGAGATTCTTTACCCAGCTCTACATTTCCCCCTCAGCTTCAGAGCATTATGGCATCTTTCAGCTCATTTGGTTTTACATCCAGCAACTGTATGTTTTTTTTTTACTCACTCTTACTGCTCCCAATAAACTTATTACGAGCATCAGCAGGAACCGGTTTTAGTGGAAAAGCCCGAAAAACGCAAACTAAATCCAAGTTAAAAACAATATTGACTCCTGCAATCTAAATGTCACAAGAGACAGTGTTCTGGTCTTTATTAGGACAGGTGTTTCAGACTCCTACCATACACAATGTGTGCCTGTGCAGTGCAGAATGTGTGTCCTGAAATTTCTTTTTATTAAATCCAAGCACATCTTAACAGAAACATTAAGTTCAAATAAGAAGAGCAGACGTAACAGTTGTGTGCAAGTGTGCATCGTGATGATTACTAATACAATTGAATTGATTATTGAATTCCTCAGCTTTTACTGAACTAGATCTGCTGTTGTGTCAATTAATTACAGCTCACAGATTAATTTGCAGAGCTGATTATATGCACGCCAACACTCTTTTGTTGTTGAGTAACTAAATCTAAAAACATACAGTGCTTTGCTCACTCTGTTATCCCGCTGATCTGACATTTTTCAGTTCAAACTACTTTTCTCCAAAAGCTGCGAACTAGTGAACTAAAACCTGCAGCTGCATTTCAAACAGCTGTTTTATAGCAAAGCTAATTGCGGTTATGAATCATAACCTGTGATTTCATCGCACTAAAATGACTAAAATCTGTGCTGTCACACACTATTTGGTTCACGCATTTATCTAAATGGATTGATTTATTAAATACACTGGTCTCGTATTCAGAATGAGTTATGCCAGGGCCCATATTTATCAAGTGATATTAGGGTTATATCAATATTTCTCTATTATTCTGCATCAATTGTTTTCACTTTGTTCTTTTTCTTTTGTCCCCTCTCACATTTTATCTATTTGATGCGTTTCCTCAACACACACTGCTCTTTGTATAGATTAAGAAAGAGGCAAAGGAAAGTAATAGCATTTAGTTCTCTCTCTCTCTTTTTCAGCCCTTACCTTGCTCTCTTTCTCTTCCTTCCGAACTCTCTCTTTTACATCTATTATATGTTGGCTTCAGCTTCATTGCCCCCTTTTCCTGTCCCTTCTTTGTGCAGGATTAAATTTATCTTTGCTCATTTGGCTTGCTGTGCTGTTCAGAGTTGTTAATTTCCTGCTCAATGAAGCAGGGTCACATGTGGGAAGACTGAATCAAGTCTGGGTTTGGTCCAAGTTGATGTAAATTCACTATTCAACCAACCATCAGATGTGAGGGAAGACACAGAGGGGGCTAGGATGTCTAGTTTAGTAGGATGTGGTTCACTACATATATGAAGGAAATGATTGGCCTACATATATCACTTCACTTTAGTTTAATGCTTTACCTTGTCATAATGTGAAAATGTGCTCCTTGCTCAGTTAAATTATGCATCATCCTCCCCAATCAAATGCTGCTGGTGGGTTTTTAGTAAAATAAAATGGACAGAGACAGGAAAAGTGACGACAGACACAGACCGACATACAGGCAAAGCTCATCCCTGCTTGCTTGCACATGCTTTTCAATGTCTGTCATCTCTTTTTTTTTTTTTCTATGATGGGAAATTTAAGTCTTTTTCAGTGCAGAAGACAGGAGCTGCGTGAAAGAGAGGAGTTAGTCCTTTCACAGGCACTTCAATCAGGGAACATCTTAAAACAGATGCATGCTTCAGAGCTCTGCTTTGGGTTATTGTGTTTGCCTTTGGCCTTGTGTATATGAACCCTGTGCCATGTTGTCAATGTCTACACAATGCTGCTAAGTTAATGTGACTTTGAATGATGAGAAAAATATTGACTCCATGACGGTAATGCATTTACTTACATGAGTGTATAATGCTATTTGCTTCACATATACGTAAAATGTTAATGAGTTAATTAAAAAAGTTAGTTAATTAAAATCAGTCTGTACAGATATGCAACATGCCATCATTATGTAATTTACAACTATTGTACCGATAACTTTCACTGCACTATTGTCAGCAGGTGATCTCACGATACAGTAAAATCTGCTGATGAATTAAATTGGAATCAACAAATGCATCCATTTTACCACATCTAAAGCTTCATTCAACAAATGACACATACAATATCAAGATTTAAGTTGAATACATTAGTATGATCAATAAACAACTGATGTAACTATAAATTGTTCGTCTTTTAGGAGATTTCCATGGAAACCGAATTAGGCCCGATTTGCAAATGTGTCCCCCCCCCCCCCCTTTTTTTTTTTTTTTACTTTACTTCACATGTTTTGTGTACACAAAATAATGAAAATGTAGGCATGAACCAATCCATCCAAAACAAGTAAAAAAAATAAAATTACAATGAGAACATGTGGGCATTAAAAAATGTAAGGTTCTGGTTCTATTGATTTTTTTTTTTGGCACTTGCACCGCAACATGCAAATGCAGCAAGAAATCTGGATTGACTAACAAGTACAAACACAATCCAGAATTGCTACATGTTATCTGGTTAATGAACAATGAATTCATTAAACAAGCTGTTATCTCTAATTGCCAGTTCAGGATATGTAAAATTGGCAAAACCTTGAATGCTTTCAACCAGTACTCTGTGCTCAGTTCATTTGTTTCACAAAAGCAGTTTCAAACCGCAGGGCATGGGGATAAAGTTTTGGTATTTTGGTGTGGTGTAGACTGTGGTAATGACCAGGTTGGGATTAGGGGGAATACATTACAAGTCTTTCTCCTTTTAAAGGTCCAAAATATTTTTTTTATTCTACAGCAGGTCAAGGTGCTATTTAAATACTGTGTAGTATCAAAACACAAAGCCGTATTCAGAAACTGGCACTTAAAACGAAACTTGCTTAAAAAAGGTCCAATGTGTAGGAATTTCTCCCATCAAGCGTTGAGATCATATATCGCAATCAACTCTCTCGCAGTTCAAAGTACGTATTACAGCTATGGTAGCCTTCACGCTTCAAAAAGCCAGTCTCTTGCTCTTTTCAATATCCTTTTTCTTTTTCTGGGCGAAGAAGAAGACTCCTGTTCCTGAAATTTGGATTTTGAATACGTGTGGTCCTCCATGTTTCCTTCTTCAAACTTGCCGGGGCCGGGAAGCTACGATACCCATTAGCAGAATTAGCAGCACCTGTGAGTTTATCATGTGACAGCAAAAACGCGAAAGGCGGAGTAGTATGTCCTGTATGTCCCTTACCGGCTAATGTATTTCAAGATGGATATGGAGCGTCCACCCCAGTTCATGCAAATGCAAATGTAAAATATTAAGCCAAAAGGAGTACTTGGAATTGATGGTGGAGGTAAATATTCATGAAAAAAGACAAGTTTGTGAACTGGCAACACAGATTTTGATAATTAACATTACATTGTACAATCTGCTCCAAATTCCTCATGTATAATAACACTCAAGACCTGAGGACATTTACATGCCAAGATTTAGTCATAGCGCCACCTACTGGCAACAGGAAGTCAGCCTCATGTGATAAACATCCTATTAACATGGAATTTACATTGTGTGGTCTACACTTTATATAGAGCAACATAATGCATTTTTAGTGCGTGTTGTCTAACGCCACACAGGAGGAGAAATATTCAGTTCCAGAAGCTGTTGCAGGAAAGTGGCTGCATGTGTTGATGCATTTCAACAGGGATCATACATGTCTCCACCAAAGCAGCAATGTTGCACAATAAGTGTAAAGACACGTCTCCACATACATTATTACTACATTCCTCAAGGACTTACTGAATGGTGTGCATACATCTCTCCATCTCTTCATATTGCTTGATTGAGAGGTAAGTACACCATAATGGGCATAGGAGGGTTTAAGTGTGGATTTAGAGAAGCCTATTTAGGTGCAACATCACAATTTAAATGACAAAAACTGATCAGGTCTGAGTTGGTCACTGTTATGTTGTTACAAATGCAGTGCAAAAACATTATAAGACAGAAAGTGATGGGATTTTCACCACAAAGGTACTTTTACATAATTTGGTGTCTCACTTGATATTTCAGATTAAGACAATAATCATCAAATTAGATTATTTTGATTTGGTTAACTACTAATTTGTTTTTTGCCAGAGGACAGAAGGCACAACCAAGTGGTTGAAGTGATGCCCTTTGGCATGAGTTGGGTTGAATCCTCAGAGCCATTAAATTTCCTGATCCAAAGACCATCTGTCCAAAATATTTCCTTCAGTTAGCCTTAGCAACAAATATGTCAAAGTAACAGTAGAAAGCAGCATCTTGTGGATTACTGCTTCGACAGAGTGACACTTGAAATAATTTGCATTATTTGAATACAAGAAAATAATATGACAAAATATGCACATGAACACATACATACACATTTAAGGAGTCTTTGGTTAGATCACCAATGGCTTCCTGCCTTGTCCCAACATCTTTACCCTTGGTCTGAATTCATTATGTTACTCATATGACCCTGTGGATATCAAGCGACACTCAAGTGCTACACTATTTCTCCAACATGCTGTAGGCTATGTGGCACAGCGGCAGAGCTGGAGAGAGGGAGAGAGATGAAGATATCAAGAGGAAGTGAAGGAGACAGAGAGATGAAAGGAAGAAAAGGAGGGGAGGAAGGGGAGAGCGACAGACTGTAACTGCTGGCGTCCACATTTTGTGCTGGCCCACATCAAATGCACTGACCTTGCACTGGTCATTAGGGCCCCTGATGTCCCTCCCCTCTAGTGATGGTACAACTCGACTTGCTTTTTTTGGTTTTCCATTAGCAAAAGTTGTGCAAAGTACCTGGTACTTTTTAAACCTGTTCTAACTCCCAACTCGTAAAATATTGACACTTGGTCATAGTACAGCAGATTAGTAAAAAAATCGTTCACTTTGGTATACAAGCATGAAATTTGGCACAGATACTCTCTAAGGGCCACTATTTTGGAAAAAGGCGTTGGCCACTCAAAAATTCAATATGGCGGCCATTTTTCAAGATGGCCGCCATTGCTATTCAATGCTTATTATATCAATGATTCAAGCAGTGATCAAAGCATAAAATTTGATACAAATACTCTCTAAAGGACATGTTAATGGAAATAGATGCTTGTCCCTCAAAAATTCAAGATGGCCGCCATTTTTAAAGATGGCCACCGTTCCTGTCGAATATTAATTATTTCAATTGTTCATATGGTGATGCAATTATAAAATTAGGCAGAAATACTCTTCAAGGAACACTCTTTTGGAAAAAGGTATGTGCCACTCAAAAATTCAGGATGGCGACCATTTTCAAGATGGCCACCATTTCTGTCAAAAATTTATGAAAGGATTCAAGAGAAATGGCGGCCATCTTGAAAAAAAGTTGCCATCTTGAATTTTTGAGGGACCAGCACCATTTTCCAAAAAAACATTCTTAAGAGAATATTTTCACAAAATGTTATGCCTACATCACTGTTTGAACGATTGACATAATGAGCATTTGACAGAAATAGTGGCCATCTTGAAAAAATGGCCGCCATGTTGAATTTTTGGGGGGCCAATGCCTTTTTCCCAAAAAGTGACCCTTAGAGAGTATCTATGCCAAATTTCATGCTTCTATACCAATTTGAACGATTCTCTTGAAATATGCCATTAATCTGTTGTACTATCAGTGGCTCTCAGAAATCACCCTTTAGTTTCTGTATGGAACGCACCGGGCATAGCAGCAGCGCTGTTAGGTGACATAGTAATAAGTGTCTAATCCGCTTAAGGAGGTTGGTTAGGGTGGTGGATCAGTCAAATAACACAAGACTTTCACCCAGGAGACCGGGGTTTGTGTACCGTTCTTGTACCGCATGTCACTGATGCGCATATTTTGTAACCCCACCCACGATCGTTTCCAAAACCTAACTGTCCCATTCTTGTGCCGCATGTCAATTAAACGTACATCCCGACCCAGGGTGTCCAAAAGTGACGCCAATAGCACCGACCCAGTGCGTCAAAAAGTGATGCCAAGAGTCTCGACCAAGTGAGTCTAAATACCCAAAATTTTTAAGACTACCATCAATAGCAACCACAATTTTTTGTAAATTAGATTTTAGTTCCTCTGTTTGGTTGCTGATGATGTCACAGCATTTTCCCGCTGCATCGCTATGGTGATAAGCTGAGAATCCCACTTACACTGAGGGGATGCTACCCGCAGTGGAAAACAAAAAAGAGAAAAGTACTGGTATTTAAAACAGTGAGTTGAGCAGAGCTGAACCATGCACTGAAAACATGGCCATGGCCACACACAAAATTACTCAGCAGCTCACACTGCTGTACACCTGTGAATGTCACCTAGTTGTCCTGGCTCTGCCTTAACAGTTCAGTTCCCATAGCAAATTAAAATGATGATCCATGAAACATGAATATGAAACTTAAGCTTGATAGCTTTATCAAATGTATTTGTGACATTAATACTTGTGGTTACAATCAAAATAAATGAATTAAATAATACGTAAGTGAAAATGTAAATGTAGCACTCTGGAATCTTTGGTCCTGCGCCATGACATTGGAATAGAACATCATTGGCCATTTCAATGACAACTTGTAAAACAACATAGCTAATATTGAAGAAATGTAACAAAGTATTATTTTTGTTAACATTATTGCCTCAGCCCCATAAAGGGTCCCCCTCACTCCTGTTTTTTTTTTGTTTACACTGAAATAGTAATATTTATGTAATTAGACTTCCATGGAAAGGGGGTATCTAACTAACAGCCAGTGTGGGAAATATTGAGTGATGCGGGAACCAGAGAAAGATGAGCTCATGACACTCACACAAGCACTATTTGTTTTTACGAGGTAAGATTTATATATTTAGCAGCCTATATGTATTTTTTTTCCCGCGTCTCTAACGTAACCTCTCTCGCCGCAGAGTGTGGCAAATGTGGTTGATTTTATGACGAGACCGAATACTACAGCACTGCCAAGGTCTATCAACACAGCTCCGCCGACCGGAAGTGTAGGCAAGCGCGGTTAAGACCGTAAACAAAGAGTTAGGCTAAGGCTAACTCCTTATCGGCTATCACATCAGCATTTTCCTCGCCAATGTACGGTTTTTAGCAAACAAAATGTATGATCCTCGGCTGCAGATCCCCACTCGTAAATGTATTATGGACTGCAACATCATGATTTTCATAGAAACATGGTAACAACAGCGCTGTGCAACAGCATCTGCTAATGATGAGTGTGACGCTACAAAAGCGACCCTCTCCCTCTTACACACATTGGCCAACTCTGGCATAGTCGCTCTCTCCTCCTTTTCAACAAATGAAACAAATAAAAAAGTCATAAAAGTTGCAGGTCGCACAAGTGCAAGTAGTTTTAAAAATGACTCTCACTGTCTCAGAAATTGGTCGCAAACCGACCCTGCCCCTTAAGAACATATGTGGAACGAATTTTATAATCGTCGTCGATAATGTCAACTAATAAGCCCTAATTATGATTATCCATATCAGTGGCTTACTATTCTAAAATACACACACACGACACAGATGACATTCAGGAGGGACATCGCTCCTGTGAGGGTGTAACTGAAATGTGCTCCTGCATGCCAGGAGGCTCACTTGCAAACACACACACTTACACACAAGCACACATCCCTAATGAGAAATTGAGAGCTGTGCAAGATTTACATTGATTCACTGGTTCCATAATAGCAGCATTTAAATGGAAAGTATGATTGTATCATGCAATTGTGGTGTGTGTAGTGCTGACTTAGCACAGACATGCAGGCCCCTTACTGCCAGGTTATTTATGGAGACAAAAAGCACATCCTGTGATAATATTACTCAAGTTTGAACTAGGCTGTATCAGCTACTTGTTAATTCTAAATCTGACCGGAAAACGACGACTTCATATTGCAGCCTGTGATAGGCTTTAATAAAAATGCATTGAAGTCCGTTCTCTCTCCTCCTGCTTTCTAAGTGAATTACTTTCTCTGAACATTTCCCGCTACTCAACAAGGTACAAAGTCACCAGGGAGCAACCAGAATCAAAAGGCCTCTTGTTCTTGAGAGATAAAAGCAAAAGCCAAAGCAGTATTATTGCACAGCACTTAGTAAGATGATAAATCACCTCCAATATCTTTATTTTAGATACCCGCTGTAATTAGTGAGCAAACTCCGCTATATTGTGAAAAAGTGAAGCGTTATGTTTGTCACATCTGTCTGCTTTTCATTTAACCATCTAGTTTGCTAGTTTTTCAGTTTTCATATTTAAAAAATGCCAGATAAGAGAAATATTTGTCCATTTGTATCATTTGTCCACTGTCCTCTATTCTCCACACTCCACCCCCACCCTTTCGACTGCTTCAGTCCCAGCTTTCTCATTTTCCTTTTCACTATTTTCAAAGCTGTCTTTCTCTCAATCTCTTTCTCCATCTCTGAATCCTCTGCCCTCTTTGGATATTATTTCCCTTTCAGTGTGCCATCATTATCCATCTCTTTCACCTTGGTTGCCATTAGCGCATCCATTCCTTCTCCACCCCTTATCACCTCTCCAGAAAGCAAACCAAATTGTGCCATATTTTTATTTTGTAACAATAAGAAAGATGTTGACACCTGAAAGCAATTTCAGATGTGGGTGTGTTTATTTGTGCTTTAGAAGAAACCGCTTTTTAACAAGACTAAAAGTCTACAGCAGTGCTTGCAGCTCTGTGAGGTTGTACTTAGGTACAGCTGCGGTTTGAGCTAAATGCTAATTGTAGCATGCTAAGGCTTGCTAATTAGCACTAAACACAAAGTACAGCTAGTAGCTGATGGGAATATTATTTTCCAGGTATTTAGTCATAAACCAAAGTATTGGACAAATTTACATTTTCAGCTGATGGCACTAGACGAAAGTCTGATGTTAATTAACGTTCAGTTTCACAGTAGCCCTCGCACCGATCAAAGTGTCAGTTATAGTGTCCTCAGTGACAATAGAGGCTCCAGCGTCAGACCTTTACAAGTACACTGTTACTCCAGCTCTTACACAGAGGTCATACAGGCCACTCCAACCAAATCCCAAAGCCACCGGAGTCAGTTGTTATCTTCAGAAGCCCAGGAAACCTGTAGCAAGCCCCCTGACCATTTTAACCATTAATCAGGTCCAGCCTGGAACCAAGCTCAAAAATTATGTCATTACCTTATGGTTTTCTAACACTATGTTACATTTAAATCCTAGTCAAGTATATGTGTCCAGCACATGGATAATTAATAGTAAACGTAGGAAAGAGTTTTATCTAATTACACATCATGTTTGCTTTGTATTTACTCAGACAAACCACAAATAACAAAATGTGCAAAAGTGTGTTGCACTCGAGTAATTTACACTAAAAGCATAAACAGCCTTTTTGTGAGCGAGCACTTCAAAGCATTACATGCATACCTGAGATGTGCTCATTTGATGACAGCCCTAGAACCATTTATTTTACTTCACTTATTAAGACTGATTAGAATAGATTTGAGAGAGCTAATATTTCTTGTGGCTGGCAGAATAATAAGCTAGACAGGGAAATTAAGGGTTATTTGAGGTGGTTGTATTAAAGAGTAGAAGTAATATACCATTAACTTTCTTTATCTCCAGTCTAATGTGAATGTCCCTCATTGACCTTCTACTGAAACTGTAGAAATATTATCAATCGTAGTGGTAATATTTGAGAATACTGCATTATGAAACTGTTGCCGAGGTTTAAAAGGGTTTTGTAAAATTCAACATGGTTTTCACAAGACAAATGTAAGGCATAGTTTTAGATACATTAACATACAAAAGCTTTCCCGTTTGTATTATTGACCCAGTAACTCAAACCACATCTACCACATGGGCAAAACATTAAATAATACATTGTTAATTATTTATATTTGAGCCATCAACCAAGCACTGTACAGTAGTAGTTTATTTGAACATGTAACAAAAAAAATATATATATATATACACATACATACATACACACACACACACACACACACACACACACACACACACACACACACACACACACACACATAAAATTAAAATGACAGATGAATAAGGACATGTACTTCTCAGCACAATCTACCAAATTTATTATAAATAATTCAAATTCCCATGTTCAAAAAGGAGTAGGAAGAAGTTCATAAACAAACTTTTCTAGTCCTACCCCCTTTCTCTATTTTTATCCTTTAGTTAAATATAAAACAATTCAACACAATTCTTCTTTACATACACGTACACCGTATATCTACCTACAGCTCACATACAGTCATGGCCAAAAGTGTTGGCACCCCTGAAATTTTTCCAGAACATCAAGTATTTCTCACAGAAAAGTATTGCATTAACACATGTTTTGCTATACACATGTTTATTCCCTTTGTGTGTACAAAACAAAAAAAGAAGGAAAAAAAGCAAATTGGACATAATTGCACACAAAACTCAAAAAATGGGCTGGACAAAATAACAATAATACGCTTCCTATAACCATCAATAAGCTTCTTACACCTCTCACCCGGAATTTTGGACCACTCTTCCTTTGCAAACTGCTCCAGGTCTCTCATATTGGAAGGGCACCTTTTCCCAACAGCAATTTTAAGATCTCTCCACAGGTGTTCAATGGGATTTAGATCTGGACTCATTGCTGGCCACTTCAGAACTCTCCAGCGCTTTGTTGCCATCCATTTCTGTGTGCTTTTTGAAGTATGTTTGGGGTAATTGTCCTGCTGGAAGACCCACGATCTCGGACGCAAACCCAGCTTTTTGACACTGGGCCTTACATTGCGACCCAAAATCCTTTGGTAATCCTCAGATTTCATGATGCCTTGCACACAGTCAAGGCACCCAGTGCCAGAGGCAGTAAAACAACCCCAAAACATCTTTGAACCTCCACCATATTTGACTCTAGGTACTGTGTTCTTTTCTTTGTAGGCATCATTCCGTTTTCGGTAAACAGTAGAATGATGTGCTTTACCAAAAAGCTCTATCTTGGTCTCATCTGTCCACAAGACGTTTTCCCAGAAGGATTTTGGCTTACTCAAGTACATTTTGGCAAACTGTAGTCTTGCTTTTTTATGTCTCTGTGTCAGCAGTGGGGTCCTCTTGGATCTCCTGCCATAGCGTTTCATTTCATTCAAATGTCGACGGATAGTTCGTGCTGACACGGATGCACCGTGAGCCTGCAGGACAACTTGAATTTCTTTGGAACTTGTTTGGGGCTGCTTATCCACCATCCGGACTATCCTGCGTTGCAACCTTTCATCAATTTTTCTCTTCCGTCCACATCCAGGGAGATTAGCTACAGTGCCATGGGTTGCAAACTTCTTGATAATGCTGCGCACTGTGGACAAAGGAACATCTAGATCTCTGGAGATGGACTTGTAACCTTGAAATTGTTGATATTTTTCCACAACTTTGGTTCTCAAGTCCTCAGACAGTTCTCTTCTCCTCTTTCTGTTGTCCATGCTTAGTGTGGTACACACAGACACACAATGCACAGTAAGTCAACTTCTCTTCTTTTTATCGGCTTTCAGGTGTGATTTTTATATTGCCCACACCTGTTACTTGCCCCAGGTGAGTTTAAAGGAGCATCACATGCTTGAAACAATCTTACTTATCCACAATTTTGAAAGGGTGCCAATAATTTTGTCCAGCCCATTTTTTTAGTTTTGTGTGCAATTATGTCCAATTTGCTTTTTTTCCTTCTTTTTTTGTTTTGTTCCAATACACACAAAGGGAATAAACATGTGTATAGCAAAACATGTGTTAATGCAATACTTTTCTGTGAGAAATATTTGATTTTCTGGAAAAATTTCAGGGGTGCTAAAACTTTTGGCCATGACTGTATACCCATGCATACACAGGCACAGATGCATACATACACATTTTTTTGCTCCATTTCTTTTCCATCCATCTTCTTCCTTTCTGTCCATCTATAGTAAATCAAATAATAACATCCATACTAGACTTAGTATAGGTCCAGGAACCTAACAGTCAGTATACAATACTATCTGTTACTACTATACTATTCACTACTATACAGTGAATGTGCATCTAATTCCCATTGCATTTGATTTCAGAGCAAACTGGGACAGAAAGATCTGAAATTATCATCCCAAGTTTTTCTCTTATCATGCTGGCATCCCAAGAGGAAATCAAAGTGTAGACATGAAAGTTACTGACAAACTGTAAATCACAGGGAAAACACACTGACAACATAGCTGGTTGTGGTAGAATCAATGCAAAGTGTGGTTGGATCATTCATCTAAAATAGAGCTCAGAAGAATTTTTCCACAAAGAACTTGAGTTGTGTTCCACAGTACAATAGTGTCAGCACAGTATTTTTGGGGTACATGTTATTGGATGATTCAGCAGGCAACATCTAGGCAACATTCTACTGGCAACATTTAGAGCCAATATGACTTTGCCAACTGATGTAAGCTTTTCTCTTATGGAGTTGACAGGGGCTTCCAGAACACACAGTGCTCTTTATGTAGCAAGACAGAAAAGTAAAGCTAGGTAGGTTTGGGGTAGTGAATGTGCCCAGTCAAAGACCTTTAATTGATTTAAAAAGAACATGTTTTTACCATAACCACAATCCTACTTACAGTCTCCCTAACACCCATACCATTGTTGTCATGTGCAAATATTTCAGGAGGAAAGAATTTGGAAAAATTTTCCCAGAGTTTTCAGAGGAATTCAATTTATCAACATTCTTGTCTAGTGACAGGGAACGGATTTACCGGTTGTGTTGGCAAATTGCATTTGAAAGGACCTTTGAGATGGGACAGCCTTGCCGAACCCATTAAAATTGATCCAATCATGACGTGTGGACTTTAAAGGATGAAGCCCTGAATTGGGACATAGCTTAAAGCCGTCTTAATATAGTTGTGCCCAAAAATGAAGTGATGTGATTTGATTTAATCAAAATATGATATGTCATTTACTTGTGTAGCTCTCAAGCCGAGCCAAGGGCTCACCACTCTGTTGGTCTTTCTGAAAACGCACCTGAAGTGTTGGGTCTCCTTAAGAAGCCGTGTGGTGGAAGTTTTCCTTGAAGCAGCAGCATTAGTGATATTCATGATAAAATCAGAACAAATAACGACCGTTTGAGAATTAAACCAAAGTTTGGTCTTTGAGTATTTATTTACATTTGCAAATGGAGAAAACGGTTTCAAAGGTACACGCAGCACAACTGAAAATGTCTTTCTAACCTAAAGTCTAAACATCCAAACATCATATAGTGAAGAAACTCCGTTAAGCCACCCCTCTAAATGTATCTTTTAGTATGGCCATAGTTGAAAAGAGACATCATTAACAGTCACACCATTGTCTCACCTTCCCCTCTGCTCTCTGTTCTTAACATTAGCCTAAACAACACTTTTATCTCAGGAGACAGAAACCTACGTAGTTCTCACTGTTGTAAACAGTCATGGGCCTTCTCCACTTCTATCTAAGCAAAAAGACAACAATGTGAGAAGGTTCAGGCTAGTAGAACTAAATAACTCTACTGGGCTATAGTTAACGGTTGCCAACTATTACACTTGGAGCCTTTTGAATCTACACATGAAGAAGCTAAATCTTGTGGCGTTATAAAACAATCAAACCAATGGTTAATATCATTAGACAAATGGTTAAAATAAAATTTGCCACCACAGCCGTCTTTGACTGAACCTGGATGGTACAGACACTAGCGTGCAGAGCACATTTAGATTTAATTTGGCCGACTAAAGGAATTAATTCAATATAGGTGATAAAAACCCTGAGGCAACTAATAGTTGCCAATAAATAGCTTAAAATAAGAAGCCTCTATTTTTTTCTTTTGTGTGTGTGAAAAAAGTACTGTATGTATGGTAGCCATTGTTTCTCTCTTTGCTCATATCCTGGGCTCTTCGCCCGTCCTGACCCAGTAAGCAATGGCCTAATTAGGGCATTTGAATGTGACAGTCTCTCATCTGACACTGCCAGTCTCTGCAGTTGTCTGTCTGTAGGATGCAACAGCATTTCACTCTTGGCTGTGACACATACATTCACAATAATTCATCCAGCAAAGCGGTGATAAACAGTGATGCGCTCTTTAAAATGAGCAGTCATTCTTTACTATATGGACACAGGTTTATTGAGGATGGCTGCTCGCTGTTATGACAGTGTGTGCTTGCACCGGCTCTGCCCCGTCTGTGTTTCTCCTAAGGATAATCTAACACACCTCTTGAGGATTCTGTATTGGAAATGGGGCAGCAGCCACAGATATATTATCGCTTTGAGTGGGTTCCTCCTGACCTATTTACATGTGTGCACTTGTAATCCAGGCCTCCCTAATACACGCTGTATGCTAATGGAAAAGTAGATTTCTGCTAAAGATTCCCAACAAATTATATTTATTTTTAAATCAAAAGGTTTGTAATTTGAAGCTCTGTAATTTGCCCTCTGCTTTCGTAGTTTCCTGTAACCAAATTGTCTTCCTCTGCGCGACATTCTAGTCCTCCATTTGTAACATTTCTATTTCTCATAGAAGGTTATCATTGATTTCTGTCCAGCTTTTCTTTTTCATCAAACTGTATGTATTGTTTAAGGAGCCAGCATGTAATCTGTAACCAGTTACCTTTTCTGCAGTTCCACGTACTGCAGTAAACTATTGAGAAGGATTTCAAACTGCTTGTAGGGTTCTCAGTTCAATTAGGAGCTTTGTGAATATGTCTTAAGAGAAAACTCAGTAACTCTTCGTCATTCAGGAGGACTCTTAGTGTAAGACAATATACTGTGTAAATACGGCCCCCTGATGTGATTATCACCCTAACAGCACATCTATAACTAATTCAACTTTAAAAAGATTGTCCACATTTTTTTCCATTCTTTACAGGTTGTATCTCATTATTGATGATAACCAAGTGGTACAGGAGCAGGGGTTGGCATATTACAATATGGAATAAATGGAACCCGTAAGGTCATGTTTGCACTAGAGAGGGCATTCAATTAAAATACACCATTGAAACATTGAACATTTTTTGCAAACATAAGCTGGAGAAAATATAAATCTTCACATCTGTAGCATTGCATCATGGCTAATTGCTTTTTTTTTCGTCCTCTATAGCAGATTAATAAATAAGCCATACTGGGACAATCAATAATCTTGAATGTGTTTCAAACCATACATAGGGGAATCCTAAGGGGTGTGTGTGTGTGTGTGTGTGTGTGTGTGTGTGTACACGCGCACACGCTGGTGTTTTAGGCAGATCCAGGACACAGCTAAGTGATGAGCCGTTAACTGATGAAACACATAACAATTACTCTGCATCTATGTGTGTATGTGCTTGCATATGCACAGGTGAGAAAGTAACATTATACAAGATGTGGTACATTAATGTCTGTAAGAGGTACACTGTACAGAAAGCATTTTGTAAAATGTCTTATATACTGTAATGTCTTAAAATGATTGTCATCAGGGTCTAACAAAAGATGCTACCGAGTTGCATAATGGGAATTGTAGGTGTCTGGTGTTTTTTATTCCGTCTCTTGTGAGCTCCCCAAAGTAATGATATTGCCAAGCTAAATCCCTAAAATGTCCCTTATGTCCTGCTGTGTTTTATAACCACACTTAAAGAATATATTTAGCATATTCCAGTAAAATCTTAATGGTACAAGTGTCCTCCTGCCATTTCAGTTTTGCTGTCATTGCACTGAAAACACTATTAATTGGGTGCCAAGGGCCATGCACATGGAACATGGAACTGGACTCCTTGGAAGCTCACTGAGGTTGTTAAGTATCCTCTGTTTAATAGCTGCTGCAAAACTTCTGTCTTGTGTGTCTTTGGAAGTTTGGGTGTGAATATAGATGAAACACATGAAGAGACGCCTCTGCACTGTCAAAAAAAGCCTGAAGTTCACAGACAGCCTACATTTATCCCTCACTGAAGCCAGTTTTCTCATTTCACACCACTAATGTATAACAAATGGCAACATTCAAGATGCATATGGAGGCTCGGTGCAATTTACGGCACTAGCCGTTTAAGAATTTCTGTAGTTTATTCAATTTACCGGTGAAGCTCCGAGTTGAGTGAGTGTGTCCATTAACCAATTGCATGATTTAAAATCTGTCTGTGTCAGTCCACTTGTGACAGTGAGTTTGATTGAGCCGAACTCAAACCCATCAAATGAGCATTTGAATTGGAATTTAACACTCGCTCTTTCAAAATATAAAAGCTTTCAAGGGCTCAATTTAGTTCAGTGTAGTGACATTTTGCCCAAAGATTTCCAAATTAAATTTACATTCTGCTGGGGTTAGTTTCTTTAATTTAGAGATTCATACGGAATATTTTAGAATCAGGATGTGAGGCTTTCTTGATGTCAAATATGTCACTTGTGTTAGGGCTGCGATGAACTCATCTTCAACACCTTGCTCACAGCCAGCAAATAGAATTGATTTGTTCTTTGTATTTGGTGAACTCTATAAAGACTTCTGACATCAGATGAGAAAATTGGTCTCCCGATTACCCCCCACCCCTCAATCTCGAGTCCCTTTAGAACTCCAGAGGCAGGATTTTCAGACGTAACCAAAAGCAATCTCACTGATAAAAGTCCTTTAGGTCTACAGTTCAACGAGTCAATTCCATTTTTGCCTCCACAGTGCTCCCCTCTCCCGTAGGTAGAGTGTTGTTATTCCAAATGAAAATGAATGTCCTGGCACATCTCAGCGTACCCAAACACACAAGAACCCGCACCAACCTTGCATTTACTACATCTGCGGGGGGGGGGGGAGAGGGGCGGGGAGATTGAGCAGGTGGAGGGAATGAGCATGGGGATATTGAAAGCTTGGGGGGGCAGTGAGTATTTGTAAAGAGACTCAGCAGAGCGTTGAGGATTCTTGCTGAGAGAGGCCCTTTGATGGGGGACAGGCAGGCATAGTGTTTGGCAGGCCACAGGAGGCTGGTGGAATCTAGGACTAATGCGGCAGACACAAATCCTGTGATCAATCATGTTGAGTGGCCAACAACTGCACTGGCAGAACAACCGGGCCAACTCAGGAGCTGGAAAGCTGAGGCAAAACAAGCCAGTCGAAAGTGCAGCGCCTACTGTATTTCTTTTCCCTTCTGGGCGGTGTGTGTGTGTGTGTGTGTGTATGTGTGTGTGTGTGTGTACACTGACTAGTTGTCTGGGTGCCCAGGTGTGTTTTTAAATGTAAAAATCATGTGTTTGAGTTGACAGATGTTTGTGTTTTTATATCTCTGTGTCTATTTTTAATATAAAAAGGTTCTTGAGACTATATTGCACGCAGAGTGGATGTATACATCCGATTATATTTCTGTACCAGTCTGTGTGTGTGTGTCTGCGTGCAAGCCCCAAAGCACCGTCAGTATAGACTGGAGTTTTGTACAGCTGATTGGCCCCCCTCAACCACTTCAAAAGTAACTTCAGAGATTGGTCACTTATACAATCGCTGACATGTTTTGATGTGACTTTTAGCATTAGTTTAACATTTGGTCTCGGTGACTGCACTTTCCCCCCCTTCTGACAGAGTGGGTGGGGTGGGGGTGGAGGGGGGTTGTGATGGAAGGGTGAAAAGTGAGGATGTAGCTTTCTGAGGCGATCATGTTCTGGTGCAAGGATCCGACTTCGCTTTGATATCGTGGTGCAGTTTCAGCTGTCACAGCCCTGCCGACGGCAGAAAGATCATACAGAGGAATCTTCCTAACGAACACCAACAAGGTTTTACTTTTTAAACTTGTGAATATTCTGCAATTACGGCGACGCCTGAAACAAAATGAGCCACTTTTACTACATTTACAATCCCTGTATTGTGGAGCCCTGGCTTTCAGTCAGAAGCCAGAAGTTGGGGGTGTTTGGATAGTGACATATGATATGCTCATGTTTATTGAATGATCAGATGAAGAAACTGTTATGAGGAATCAGTTTCTATGAGGGTGAGTTGCCAAAACTCATGAGCCATGGCATAAGTTCAGAAATTTCTTCCTCATTAAATAACCTTTAAAGGGAATTTGCCCACAATCTTCTATTTTGTTCCTCTCTAACCCTAACCCTCTTCATAACTTTAGTCACGTTCAACAATCACAAGATAAGTTTTTGGCTCTCAGCTTTTCAAAGTTAGATGCAGCTGACTTACAGATTTCGAAATGGGAAAAAGGTTTTCGTGAAAGATAGGAGATACAAAGTCAGAATTTACATTAAGTGCACTCAGAAAGCTACTTCTAATCTTTCTTTCCTGGTTGAGGTGGTCCAGTGTTGCAAAGCTGTTCCAGCTCACCTCTCCCAGGAGTTTCACGAGTGTTGACGGTGCAGTCTCGCAAAAATATACTAATTGCTTCCAATGGTTTACCTTAGGTCTACAAGTCTCTAGGTGCACTTAAAGAAGACAGTCGGAGGAGGTTATTTGTTCAGCTTGCTTAGCCGAGTGCACTTACATGACACCCTCATCTTTTAATGTTGTGTGTGCATGTTTGTCAAACTAGCAAGGCAAACATGGCTGCAGCTGCCACACATTTCTTTCCAGCGAGGTGAGCGTTGGCCAAGCTGGAAGGCTCACTTGCTGATTACAGTGTGGGGCAAACTCCCACAACAATTGGCCGACTTGTGAGAGGGGAACTTCGGTCTTCTGATTGCCATTAATAAAATTGGACTCACAGGAGTCTCCATCAACAGATCTCAGTAATAAATCTACCTGCATGCAGCTTTACATGCCTCCATTTCTCCGCCTTTGGGACTTTCAATCTACCACCTTTCCTCTCTGCTGCACTATTCCCTCCCGCATGTTTTCACCTCCCAAAACAACCTCTCTTAATTATATCTCACTATTTCCACTCCCCCTCCATCTTCCTCTGGCTGTTCTCAAACCATTGTCTGTACTGCTTTTTGTCACATCGCCACCACCAATCTGACAGTCTAATAGCCAGTGTCTAATGCTGCTGAGGGCAGGCAGCAGCTGGGGAAGGTGCAGGAGTTACTGACTGCCTCCAACCTCTCACGGCTGAGGTGATTTTTGGCAGCCACCCACTACATCCCTGTAATCCAGTTAGCTGGCCTGAAGACTCCAAATTAACTGTTCATGTGGATTAATTAAGAGTGTGCTATTATGGGTGTGTGTGTGGGTGGGGGGACGTGGGAGTTGGCGGCATCTGCTGTGATGGTGGTGTAATTTTGGGTCACCGACAGTCATTATGAACACCTTTTTTTCTGTTATCTGCATGTAACTCACTGGTTTAGAAGCGCTTTTGTGTTGAATGCTATCATTGTATTGCTTCAATCTGCTTTTTTTTTAGGATACAATTATAGATAGCAGTGAATAAAAAGAAAGAAAAGACAGTTGGAGCCAGGAAATATGTTGATGAAGTTTTGACATCTGGACTTGAATAAATAAAACAAAAAAAGCAAAGAGCTGATAACCAAGCAGAAACATAGAGTGAGTACTGTAGGGTGTGTGGAAACAAAGTTTAGTATATGATGACTTTACAGTTCTTGTCAGAGCAGTTGCTTAAATTGAAGGAGTCGGAGTTCGGAGTTATTTCTGCCTTGCTTGAGTACTGCTGTCAGTCTGTTTTCTCCATTCACATGCAGACCAATGTGTATTTGGAACATGCTGGATGACACTTGGGACCTCACACATGCCTGCTGGCCACGTATCAAATAAAGAATTACAATTTGCCCTGATCCTGCTACAAAAACCAACAAAACACTCAACTTGAGCTAAGAAAGTTGAAAAGATACCCCTTCAACTAAGGTTAGATTAGGTCATCAGATTATTATAAAAAGGTAATTATAATAGCATAACACAATACAATTTGCATTCTTAAAATCAATCTTGGAAGAAGTCAGACTACAGTAATTGACTTGGAAGAAAACAATGATGTCTATTTAGCTGATTGCTACAGTAAATAGCAATATTAAGCTGATAAGACTATTTGATTACACGGATATAAAAACCAGATGAACGCCACAATGATCAGATTGATGCATCATAAAGGTTTAGAGAGGACTATCACAGATACACATAGATGCATACATAATAATAGCCTTGCTACATGATACAATGCTACATTGCTTGTAAGGAAATAACGGGAGAAACAGGTGAACAAGCTTTAAGAGTGACATATTTATGCCTACAGTATGTGAAGCGTTCATGTGGTTTTCGAAAAGTTGGTGCAGTGGCATCAGCACGACAATTAGAACCAATATACCTAAATGTAAGAAAGATTATCGCTATACATGTGTCCATCAGCTTCAGCTCAGGAAATTAAAACATATTTAAATTTAAGATACATGTGTGCCATTCAGAGACTGCTGAATTAAGCAAGAACAATAGTTTCATTTCTGGCCGGCAATCAAAGCATTTCATTTCTCCTTTTCAACTTTAGCCAGCGTGTAGTTCAATATACTGTATATAGGCTACAGAATATGCCTAATACGGGGGTTGAACTATTCTCCTTGAAAACTAACAATACTAAATAAATGATAGGATGGATGTTAGGACTCTGTGGCATGTTTCCCCCTCCAATAGACTTTTCTATCACCACTGACAAGGCCATAACAACTCCTGCCAGAAGCCTGCAGGGGCCCTGACTTGATTCTAGACAAGGAACTGTCATACAAAGCCCACAATGCAGCCACAACCACTCAGCCCAAAAAATCCATCAAATCTGAGCTTTCCTCACCCAGGCCTCTGTTCAGCTCTTTGCTCAAACTTTAATCATCCTCCGCCTTGACCACTGCAGTCAGACTGCTGAAATATTCTTTTAAACTGAATCAATCATTCCCCCAATTCTAGCATGTCCTTCAACTATTCCCTCCTTGAACAAGGCTAATAATAAAGAAGCTGCATACTGAAGCCGATATGGGGATATGTCCCTACCACTTTTCTGATTACCTAAAATTGTCTACTACTTTGATAGTAATTGCATATGCTCCTCCAGTTTCTTTGACTTGTAAAAAGTTTGGAATGGAGTCTGCAGCATGGCGTCTTTCTTCTGACTGTGCATGTGCTTACCACTGAGAAGCTTGGGGAAGCATCTGTGAGCTGCACTTTATCGGAGGTGGTAAAATTATAATTTGTATGTACAAGCCACACAATGGTGAGATTTATGCCTGATCAGAAGTGTTTCGGTTGTCCACATCTGAAGAAGAGCAGCGCACAGCCGCTTAAACTTTGCCTTAAACGGTGTTGTGTCAGTCAGAGGGGGGTCTGAAGGGGATACTACCATATCAGCAAAGCTATAATGTAGATCAAAGCAGACTATAGGGAAGGTAGATTTTTTGTTGAAATATGACTTTATTCTCATTTAATTGCGACTTTATTTACAAAAAACTTTCTCGAAATATAACAACTTTATTCTCCAAGTCTCAGAGAACACAGATATTTGGGATATGTTTTGAATGTGCAGAGAGTTTTGAACATCGGCGCTATTAAGAGGTTTATAAACTAAAATTGATTTATGTATCATAAAAATGAACACATGCACTTTTAAAAAAGGTTACTTCCCCAATGAAAGACAAGTAAATCATGCCTATGTTTATGGGTTGCTCTCTCTCCACCCTGAGTTGGGTGGTTTTGTTTTCCCTGTTTGTCTGTGTTTTTCCACCTGGAGTGCTGGAGGAGTGTCCAGAGGGAAGTAGGTCAAGGGGCGTGGCGATCCAACACTGCATTGCCGGTTTTCACAGCTGCAGCTCATCTTCATGATTCACCCCTGCAATACTTAAACCCGGGCTGATCACCTTGTTGGCGCCAGTTTGTTATCTACAACCCATGTGGTAACTTGGCTCTTAGTCTAAATCCAGTATATCTGTTTTGCCTTTTACTCTGGTTTTGTCTTTGTTCCCTGAGCTCCTACTAACCCTGTGTCTCTCTCCAGTTACCGCTCTGCCCAGCTGCCTCCTCTGCTTTGCCTGCCTGCTTCAAGCCTCACCATCCAGCCTCTGTCTCCAACTTGGGAAACCCTCCATGTTCTTGCCTCTGCCTGTTCCCCTCGTTTCCCATAAAGACCTGGATTCTTCCCTGTCGGCTCGCCACAAGCCTCAGACCAGCCAGGAGTTTCACCAACCTGACACTACCTACAGTGATTCTGAGTACACTTTGCTTCATTAAACCTTTTTAAACTGCTTCACGTTGTTGGTGTGATTTCTCTGCGTTCTGGGTCAGACAAGCTCCCTAACAGAACGAACTGGCCATGGACCCTGCAGAGAAGTCACAGACGACAGACGAAGATGGCATTTTTCGAGCTGTGAAAAATCAAGGAGCTCTGTTAGGCCAACACGACCAGATACACAAATTACTGGAGACAAACCAACAATTATACTGTCAAGTCACTCAGCTGTCATCTCAACTTGCTGTTCTGTCGCTCCCTAGTTTACCTAGTGCTCCGCCTCCTACCTCTCAGTCAGCTTCTCCAGCCATGATTCCTGCGCCATTCACCCGGGAACCCCCTGTGACTCCTCCAGAGCCGTTCTCTGGGGACTTGAACAAGTGTTGTGGTTTCCTGCTTCAATGCGGACTCATTTTTCACCAGAAGCCACTGTCTTTTGCCTCAGAATCATCAAAGGTACACTACGCACTGGGGTTGCTCAGGGACAAGGCACTAGTTTGGCCCGAAGCTATGTATACTCATCAAAATCTCTCCGGGCTAACCTTTTCTGATTTTTTTTTTTTTTTTTTTTTTTTTTTCCCCAAACGTTTGAGCAATGTTTTTGACCACCCAGATCATGTCCGTACTGCTTCCAAGAGATTGTTGGAGCTCAGACAGGGTACACGGAGTGTGGCTGAGTACTCGATTGATTTTTGGACTTATGCAGCGGATTCCAAATGGAATGATGAGGCACTACAGGGAGTTTTTGTACATGGCTTAAATCACTCGGTAAAAGATGAGCTAGCTCTTCGCGATGAACCCAGTAACTTGTACGGTCTTCAATCCTTGGCTATTAAGATTGACAACAGGATCCGGGAGAGGAGACGGGAGAAGAGCGGGAAGAGGTGGCTCGCTAGTAAGAGTGGGAACACTAGTGAGCCCCAGCCCTGTAATTACACCCACATCCCCTCGTATGTCACTCCCTGCAACTCTCCAATTGGGCACTCTGTCACTACCGTTATCCGCTCTTATTGACTCGGGGGCTGAGGATAACTTCATTGACATTAATCTGGCTAAACAGGCTGACATTCCCCTCAAATCACTCCCAGTTCCTATCAATGTCACAACCGTAGACAGTCAGTTTCTAGCCAATGTTTCACAACAAACTATCCCAGTTACACTCGTTCTCTCCGGTAACCATTGTGAGATCACCTTCAGAGTAGTGTCAGCTTCCTCTTCCCCTCTCATTCTCGGTTTTCCATGGCTCAGTTTACATAATCCCCACATAGACTGGCAACACAAAACTATCAGCAGTTGGTGCAGTTTTTGTCACTCTACTTGTCTCGGTTCTGCTATCCCTCCCAATGTGACAACCCCAATGGCAACAAACTACCCAACCTGTCATCAGTCCCTGAGGAATATCTGGACCTAGTGGAGGCTTTCAATAAGGAGAAAGCATTATCCCTTCCTCCCCATAGACCTTATGACTGCGCTATTGAGCTGTTTCCAGGAGCCCCCTTGCCTGCTAGCAGACTCTACAACTTGTCCAGACCCGAGAGGCCATGGAAAAATATATCTGAGAGTCCCTGGCTGCAGGTATCATTCGCCCATCATCTCTGGTGGGAGCAGGGTTCTTCTTTGTGGACAAAAAGGCGCTACGCCCTTGTATTGATTTTTGCGGACTGAACAACATCACAGTGAAGAATAAATACCCTTTACCACTAATCAATTCTGCTTTTGAACCACTCCAGGGTGCCACAGTCTTCTCCAAACTGGACCTGCGCAATGCCTATCATCTCATCAGGATTCGGGATGGAGATGAGTGGAAAACCACCTTCAGTACACCACTTGGACACTTTGAATACCTGGTAATGCCTTTTGGACTCACTAATGCACCAGCAGTATTCCAAGCTATGGTTAATGATTTAAGAGACGTGTTAAATGGTTTCGTTTTCGTCTATCTAGACGATATTCTAATTTTCTCTAAGTCCCTTGAAGAACATGTCTCACACGTCTGTCTCGTCCTGCAACGTTTGTTGGAAAACAAACTTTGTTAAAGCTGAGAAGTGTGAGTTCCACTGAGTCAGTTCCCTTCCTTGGGTTCATCATAGAGAAAGAACAGGTGTCGGCTGACCCCGAAAAGATAAAGGCAGTAACTGAATGGCCCGTTCCCCAGACTCTCAAACAGCTGCAATGTTTCCTGGGTTTTGCTAATTTCTACAGGAGATTTGTCCGGGGCTTTAGTAGGGTGGTAGCTCCCCTCACCAAACTCACTTCCCCTAAAGTTCCGTTTGTGTGGTCACCTGAGGCCGATACAGCCAGGAGTACCCTGAAACATCTGTTTTCCACCTCCCCTATGCTCATTCACCCAGATACTACTTTGCCTTTTGTTGTGGAAGTGGATGCCTCGGACTCTGGTGTTGGAGCGGTTCTGTCTCAACGCTCCCTCACAGACCACAAACTCCAACCCTGTGCTTTTTTATTCCAAAAAGTTGTCACCTACAGAGAAACACTACGACGTGGGAAACCGTGAGTTGCTGGCCGTCAAGCTTGCACTGGAGGAATGGACACATTGGCTGGATGGGACGGAGCAGCCTTTTGTGGACCGACCACAAGAACCTGGCCTTCATCCAGTCTGCTAAGAGACTCAACTCCCGCCAAGCCAGATGGTCTATCTTCTTCAGCAGGTTTAACTTTACCCTTACTTCTTCGTCTTGGTTCTCGCAATGTGAAACCCGATTCTTTGTCCCACCAGTTCTCCGTCTCTGAAGAGTCCAGCAAACCAGAGTCCATCCTGCCCTCTACCTGCGTTGTGGCTGCAGTTCGTTGGGAGATCGAATCTTTGGTTAAGACGGCTCAAGAATCTGACCCGGGACCAGCTGATGGGCCATCTGGTCGGCTCTATGTTCCTGTGTCCGGACTACGGCACAGAACAAGAGCTCGGCAGATCGTCACAGGACCCCAGCTCCCCAGTACCAGCCTGGACAAGAGGTGTGGTTGTCCTCCAGGAACATTCCCCTACGGACTGACTCACGCAAGTTGGCGCCTCGGTTTCTGGGCCCATTTGTCGTTTACTCAGTCATCAATCCCTCTGCTGTGTGGCTGAAGTTGCCACGGGCTATGAAGTGTCATCCCACCTTCCATGTGTCTCAAATGAAACCAGTCTCATCCAGTCCTCTGTGCCCACCTGCGGCTCCCCCACCTCCCGTCCGCATGATTGACGACCACCCGGCCTACACTGTCCACCAGCTTTTGGACATGCGGCGGCGGGGTAGGGGTCTCCAGTATCTGGTCGACTGGGAGGGTTATGGACCGGAGAAGTGCTCCTGGATCCCCAGGAGTTTGATTTTGGATCCTCAACTGGTGAAGGACTTCCATCGTGGTCACCCTGACAAGCCGGGGCCTAGAGGGACGCCGGGAGGCGCCCGTTGAGTGGGGGTCCTGTTATGGGTTGCTCTCTCTCCACCCTGAGTTGGATGGTTTTGTTTTCCCGGTTTGTCTGCGTTCTGTGTTTTCCACCTGGAGTGCTGGAGGAGTGTCCAGAGGGAAGTAGGTCAAGGGGAGTGTCAATCCAACACTGCATTGCCGGTTTTCAAAGCTCATCTTCATGATTCACCCCTGCAATACTTAAACCCGGGCTGATCACCTTGTCGGCGCCAGTTCGGTATCTACAACCCATGTGGTAACTTGGCTCTTGGTCTAAATCCAGTATATCCGTTTTGCCTTTTACTCCGGTTTTGTCTCTGTTCCCGGAGTTCCTACTAACCCTGTGTCTCTCTCCAGTTACTGCTCTGCCCAGCTGCCTCCTCTGCTTTGCCTGCCTGCTTCAAGCCTCACCATCCAGCCTGTCTCCAACTTGGGAAACCCTCCATGTTCTTGCCTCTGCCTGTTCCCCTCGTTTCCCATAAAGACCTGGATTCTTCCCTGTCGGCTCGCCACAAGCCTCGGACCAGCCAGGAGTTTCACCACCCTGACACTACCTACAGTGATTCTGAGTACACTTTGCTTCATTAAACCTTTTTTTAAACTGCTTTACGTTGTTGGTGTGATTTCTCTGCATTCTGGGTCAGACAAGCTCCCTAACACTGTATAGACTCAGAATAACAATAGATGAAAAATGTTATTCTACAGGAGAATATACATTTGAAAACAATACAGGATGCCTGAGAGCCTTACTGCATTATATTTTTATATTTAGAATTGTCACCGCCACCTGAATTTTGTGTCATTCTTTACATAAATGACATAACCACCATAAAGTGATGCTTCAAAATCACCTGAATGTAGAAAAATATGAGTTTGACGGTCAAAATTCAACATGAACAGCTAATTGCCTATTGTTACGTCCTTGTACAAAGGGTACTGTCAAATTTCTCACAGTTTACCCGTCTTGCTCGCTTCACAAACCATTATTCATCCTCTTACAAGTGACATGCTGTGATTAGAATAGATGGCTTTGCTCACAGACAAGACATTTCTCCAGTAGATGACAGTGTGACAGCACAAGACCCCAGAGTGACTGTCTTCTCCCAAAGACACAACATGACAGACACATACTGAAGTGTGAACTTTAGTGTCATCTGGAAGAGAAAAAGTCTGTAGCAGTAAACATTCTCATTCAAGCGTTTAGGCAGAACCCAAAACACACTTTCACTGTTGTACACATCTTTGTGTAGTGCTTTGTGTAGCACTGTAATAATTATGATCCAAAAGCGTCAGTTTTTCGATTGTGATTTCCAAATGTACTACTGTTTCATGATAAAAACATTGTCCATAAACACCCAAAATGCATCAGAAATAATCCCAATATAAAAGGCCTGACTTTTAGAGTAGTAGCTCTATCGGCTATTACTACGCAGCATTTTCCCGCCAATGTATGGTCTTTAGCAAACAAAATGGATGATCTTCAGCTGTGGATCACCACTCGTAAATGTATTATGGACTGCAACATCATGATTTTCCCGGAAACATGGTAACAACAGCATTATGAAACAGCACGTGCGGACGATGAGTGCAACGCCACGAAAGTGATACACACAAGTGTAGATCACAGCGTTATGCAGTTGATTAATCACTCACGGACCTTCCCACTCTCACACACATTGGCCAACTATGGCAGACTTGCTCTCTCCTCTTTTTTTCCAACATGAAAACCACATTTTTAAAAATCATTAAATTTGCAGGTCTCACATGCACGAGTAGTTGCAAAAATATGCGTATTACCTCAACATTTTTTGTCTGAAGCTGACTGCTTGTCTTTGCATACTACCGGCCCCACCAAAACATTTTTGTGCCCATTTATGACTATACTCAAGGACCTCTTGTGGTTTCGGAGATTCACTTTTTTTTAAACATATGTTATTGACTGCTCTCTTTTATACCATAATTGACTGCTGACTTCTTACTCAACTTAACCAGCCGCAAGTGATGAACTGCTTCCGTAGCTAAAGGCATTTCTGGCAAATTCATTTTAACATGCAGCACACGGGCCAGATGATCTGTCTGAATAACTGACAGCCCACCTGGGACTCCAAATGAGATAATGCTCCTTCTGTCGTCACAGATGAAAATTAGCCATCAGAAGTTAATTAAGTGCTGTGAAGATATTCTCTCCTGACAAACATTTCCCGTCAAAATGTTTTTGACAAACTCTTTTACACTTGTCTATCCACACTCTGAGCATCAGTGCCACATTTGACTACTGCCCATGATTTACAACTCTATTTCAAACTGTCAAGATGCAGAGCTAAACAGAAAGGGGCTGCTACTCTCAGTTCAACGCCTGCTTACTGCATCAGGTTTTCCATCATTAAAAATCATATTTTGATGCTCATTACCAAGCTTGTAATCTTGACATTTTGACAAAAAGGCTGCATAAGATATGTGCTGTCACATAGACACGACACAAATATTAATTTTGGCTTTGGGGAGTGCTGTTTAGCATGTGAAACGGTTTCTCTGAAAGGGCAGTCAATTAGTTAGCTAGCTCTATACAGCAGCCACCCAGCTTTTGATTGCAAACATTTAGCACTTACTCTCCATTTCCTCAACTTGTCTGTGATCTCTGCCACTTGATTTATTTAATCAGAGCCAAGATTTAAGCTGTTTGTCACCTATTCTCCAGTGCTGACAAAGTGAGAAAGTCTGCAGGGTGGGAACAGAGCCAAACTGGAAGTAAAATTGAAACTTTTCTAAGCCAAAATGATTGGTGACTTCTTCTGTTAAACAACTAACAACTTAACATTAGAAGGCAGTAAAAAGACAATAATGTGTGTAAGCGTACCCTATTTATCAGGGCTACATACGGATGGCACTGAGCTGTCACTCAGCTCTTGGCAGGATATCTAGCAGTTTATGGACATATTGGCTGTTGTTGAATTCTAAAGTTATTTTTGTATTTGGTTTGTTTTGAGTTTACACAGGATTCTTTCAAGCAAACCCGCCAAAATCTAATTATGTCCTCAGGAGCTTGTTTATTGGACTTTTTGTCCTGCCAAGTTAGAGATTTGATGGCAGACGGAGTCAAAACAATTTCCCCAAAAGTCCCACTGGCGTCAGTGAGATGGACTTATCTCCTGTCTTTGCCGTAATTCACTACTCACTAACCCCCTCCCCCAATCAGCGATTTTCCAATCAGAGTTTAGCAACAACTAGGCACAGCAGTTCTTTCAAGCTTTAGTTTTTTCCTAATGTTTGAGCTTTGTGCATGGGCGTAAGAGAGATAACTTTAATAAACAGTTTCTTTCCAAATCCAAAAACACAAGAGCAAAAGTTCAGATTAAACAGTCCATTTGTTGGCTCGAACACAAAATGCAAATGTAAGCATGTCTAGCTAACTAGCCTACTACTCACAGTGGTAATGCTAATGAAGTTTTATTTCCAGGGCCAAAGAGCATTTTGCAACCCACCTTTGAATCTAAATAAAACTTTCCTCTTATTTGTGAAATAAGCATGTGACCCGTTTCAACTCCACCACTCAAAGAATCGGAATCGAGAAGAACCGAAAGGAATCGAAAGGAAGAATCGGAATTGGAATCCAAATCGTTAAAATCTAAACGATGCCCAACCCTAATGTTTAGTGGCTCTGTCCTGCTCTTTCTTGGTTTGGTCCTCAACCTAAACGCCTTTTCTCCTGTAACATTAAAGTGAAACATATTTGAAAATACAAATAACTAGAGATATTGACACCAGCCACAACGGCAAATCGGGTCAGGGGCGTAAAGTGGGGGGACC